>NW_027313871.1:0-19160 GCF_040954645.1 Diabrotica undecimpunctata
CGCGCTATCTCAGAGTATCGACATCTGTTAGAATCATTTGGAGTTAACAGATAATTGTGACTGCCAAATAATAACAGACAAATAATTAGCAATAAATTAAAATTGCGACTATAATTTGAGATTTAAACTATCCTATCTCTCAAGTTGGATCGAACTGCACATGGTGTGCGAATTTTATTATAATCGGTTAATTGGTTTAGGAGTCCATTGAAGACAAACATTGTGACACGAGATTTATATATATTAAGATAGACAAAAACGCAGTCAAGAATCAAGTTTACGAGTTTTTATTTAATTGCGCTTTTATATTTGAGTTTATTGTGAGGTTTTGGAATTAGACTTATTTAAGCTATTTTCGAGTTATACGGAAAATACACTAATTTGGCATAGAGTTAAATATCTAGTTAGAATTAACTGAAACACTTCTTCTGGTAGAGTTTTCATAGTAATAAATCATACCCTGGAACTTTTTATATTGAGATTTTTAAATTAAATCTTTGATTTTATTTATTGTGAATATTTATAAGAGCTGACATCTGGTAGGTTGCAGCAAAGTTTTCGTGAATGAATTTTTGTTCTTCAACCGAGACAATTCTGGAGTGAGGTTAAGAACCTCAGCTGAGATGTTTTGCAAATTTTTGTGATTTATCTTCATCATTCTTGTCTCAATCAACATCTTGTTTACTAATAGACCCATCAGGCTTAATTTGACATTCTAAGATTTTAAGACCGTTTCCAAATAGTGACAGTGCATTTTCTTCTTCTTGTAGTGCTTATCCGATTCGGATGTTGGCGAGCATGATGGCAATCAGTATTTTGTAAACTGCTGCTCGGAAAAGATTTGTGTTTGTTGTGTTGAACCACGTAAGTAGATTTTTCAGCCAGGAAATCCTTCGCCTTCTTCCACCTGTTGTTATTAATTTGGAGAATCATCTTTTATGTTTTATATTGAAGTCTTTATTTAAAGTGTTGCACTAATAATTGTAGATATTAATGCAGTTCCATCATAACCTTTCCCCAACGGATATGGTATGATTAGCTGCAAAAATTTTGCATTCTCCAGTTTTTGTCATGCGTGCTTATGAGACCATCATGATATTGTAACGAACAAGCTTATTTAGACATATTTCATATAACGGTTGCATCTCTCGAGGCAATGATGTGTTTTGGAGAATTTTCATGGTGTATCGACCGGCTGACAGATCGGGGCGTTCATACAAGCGAGAATAGAGGTGGACTATTAGAGGTGCTGATATTAAAGTTTATTCGTTTACCAAATTCCCATCAGTAAACATGAGCACGTGTTGATATTCGCCGTCTTATTCGTCAAGAGGCTATAAAATATAATTTATTACCGTAAGCGAGACAGATTCTCATGTTACAGATCCCAACTTGCCATCATTTTAAATTCAAATTGTATCGTGTTGATTTTTAAGTTAATATATTGTGTTATATTTATGTTATAGTTATTGTTAAGTTATTTAATGGTCGTGTTATTTTTTAGAGTTTAGTTTAATTGTGATATAATGATTAAATTTCAAGAAATTCTTACACTAACAGTTTCAAAAGTAAATATTTTTAAAAATCATATGATACATAGGTCGTACATCAGTACGACCCTGTTTGGCTTACACGTGGTTCTATTGACGATTGGGAATTTGTAGAATGAATAGGGTTTAGTTTAGTAGTTGATCAGATATGAACGTTTTGTAAACTTATAAATAAATATATTTACATTAATTAGAACCGCTCCATTTATTGGTAAAACATTACAATATATTACTTATTTGACGAGGATAAGGATGTTATTAAAGAGATTGGTTTATGTGATTGTATTTTATCTCTCACTTTTGGGAATGTTTTTTTTTTGTAGCTCTTTATAGATTAAAGAGCCTGTGCCGTTAGCAGGACGATTTTGTTGACAATTTTTGCACTTTATTTGGTTTGAACATTATTTGGATGACAAGAAGTTGTCTGTACATTTTACGCAATGTTACAATAGTTGTGAGTGGATGAAAAATTAGAATATAAAATTGTGCATCTCACAAAATTGTTCACTTCACTTTTAAATGATCTTCGAGATGAACTGTTTTGGAACTTTTTTATATGATAATATAGAAAATGATAAATTTAACCAAAATGACTGTGAATGACGCGCTAAGAGGATTTGAAGGAAGTGATTCTTACAGTGAATGAAAAGGTTCTAGCCAAATTAGATGTACCACTGATCGGGATAGTTTAGTGTTTCATACTATCTGTTTCCATGTACATGATTGATAAATTATGAAAAAAAGTTTTGTATCGGATCAGCCATTTGTTATTTAATTTTTATCTTATTATTTAAAAATTTGAATTTATCTGCAATTGTGGAGATTTAGAAAACGAATATCCTTTAAGCCCTTAAAAATGGTTTGAAAGAGAAGAAGAAAATTCTTTCGCATAACTCAAAACATAATTATAATTTGATCCTTCATTTCACATTTTCCATGATAAGGTAAGTAGAGTATATTAGACAAAAACTACATAATATGCTTTGTAAGGGACCTGACTATCGCAATAAAAAGATCCACCAATTGGTAATAGTTTCTTTATTGTAGTGTGATTTTTATATTTTTTTGAAATCGATTGTTATTTTAAATGGTGAATCATTTCAAGGCTAGTTTTTTCTATTATTGTGACATTCGTGAATATTTATCAGGTTTATAGAAGTATTTTCTCGATAAAACTAAAAGCTTTCGTCTAGGTATGCTATCATAATCGTTAAAATTATTTTCTTACTACGGCATAAATAGGTTTTTATATACAGTGTTACATACTATGGTACTTTTAATCGTTACAAAATTTATGTATCTAATAAATCAAAACAGTTATTTCGGTTTAATTGTTAGTTTGATAGTAACTTTATATGCATTGTTTTTATGGTACATTTGTAATTAATTTTAATACATTATGAAATCCCTGCTACCATTATTCCAGGAAAATTTTATCGATTTTTCAATAGTTTCTTCTTTTTTCTTTCCTTCTCTTCATATTCTTTCATTCTGTTTTGAAGTTTCAAGAAATTGTTTCTTGTTTCATCATTATCTCATTTTATTGTTTTTCTACCAATAATCTATTCTCTTCTATTTGTTTTTTATTTCCTTCTTGCACTGCTTGTGTTTGACTTGCTTGTGTTTTTATCATTTGAAATAATTGATCCACCATTACTGATTCTTCATCCTCTAGTCTTCAGTCTCTAGTTTTCATCTTTTATCTCGGAACTCAAAAAACCCAAATAAGGTAGGTGCTCTAAATATTGCCACTGTTCCTAATACTGCCACTCTCTATATCACAGATAGTTTCACGTTACAAGTAGGGTGGCAACAGTGGCAAGTCTCTTTGTCTATCAGCAACTTGTTTTCTATTGGGCTGTTTTAGTCTATGGTGTCCATCATATGTAGGAGCTCGCTCCTATATATACCTAATAAACCTTTTTTCCCGTTGAATCTACACAAGATATATTAAAAGTTTCTGGATTTTTGTAATTAAGTAAGTAATAGGTAAGTACCACTCCAGTGGTTATTATTTTATGAGTTTCATGAATTATTCCAAATGCAATTTTAAGTTACCGATTTTTTTTCTGTTCGTCATTTGTTCCTAATATTGCTATCGCTAATAATTCTTAATTATTAGGGACTAAATATTACACTCTTCTGCAGAATATAATAAAAACGAGTTGAGTGGTCAGAATATCTACGCATAGAGAACGAAATGAATGTCCATCAAAGGTGCTGCCAAGCATTATAACATTCCTCTCTCAACGCTAGGTTTTCCTCACAGAACACAAAATCCAGTAAGAAAGCTTGGAAGATGACCGGTGTTATCTACAGCACAAGAAAATGATCTTGTCGAAAGAATTCATAGATTAGTTGAGAGAGGTATGCCTATTACAAGCAAGATTCTGATGAAAAGTTTGTTTTCTTATGCTACAACAAATCATATACCAAATCCGTTTTCTCAAGAGTGAAATAAAGCAGGTAGAAAATAGCTGAAGTTATTTTTGTGCAGCTCAACAAATGAATACGGCTCGAGCCCAAAAAATGAATAAAACAATCGTCGATGACTTCTTTCATAAGTTGAGAGATACCATAGAAAAAATAAACCTGTTTGACAAACCTGGTAGCATATATAATATAGACAAAAAATGATACAGATTGACAATCCATAAGCAACAAATTGCTTTTGCTAAAAGGGGAGAAAAACGGGTACATTTAACCGCACCCGAGCACGGAGAAAACGTGTCAATTATAGGTTGCGGAAATGCGCTTGGTCAACCTGTACCGCCTTTTGTACTTTTTAAAGGCCCAAGGTTTAAACGTGAATGGTCTGATCACTTGCCCCCTGGCTCAAAAAGCAATTGTCACAAATAAAGGTAGTATGACATGCGAAGCATTTGTTTTGTGGCTTACCATTTCTCTTCATACAGAAACCTAGGTTCTACCCTACTAATGTTTGATGGAGCTGAAAGTCACCTAAATATTTCCATATTTAAGGCAGCTAACCAAGATTTTAGTCTTCACAATGACTCACTTGACGACGTCTCTAGCGAAGATGAACCTATGGGAAGATCTAAGAGGAGCAGCAGCTCTGAAGATGACAGTCCACTAATTGAATTTAAATATAAACAGAAAAGCAATACGGTTACAAAAGAAACAACAAAATGTCATCCGGAGCCTAATCAAGTAACAACTTCTGACTCCAAATGCTTAAACAGTTCTTTTAAAGATACAGAGTTGCCGATTACACCGGAAATTAAAGTACCCACCGTAGAGAGAAAGCCTCCTTAAAACAGTAAAGCCCAGTAAGTTACCAAAGATTTGTTCGCACCAATACCAAAATTGAATAAACCAATCAAAGTTATCAAAAAAGCAACGAGCTGTACAACAAAGAATTCAAGGAATGAAGAATCGTGGTATTATTTACCATTTTGTAACATCTGCAATAAAGAAGGTATGCGCTTGTTCATAGTGTGCTAACGTTATGTTTACGAGGCCTGTGTGGAACTGACTAAAGATGAAAAAGATAAGTTTACTTGCCCTCAATATTTTTAAGTAATATTTTTCAGAAATGTTTGTTACGTCTATACTATTTAATTGCCTTTAACTGCAGTTCTGCAGTGCCTAATATTGACATGGGTGGCAATAATAGGAGATTTGTAATCCTAATATTGCCATTCGCAACGTCAATAAAAAAGTATTCTTTATTTAGTTTTTTGTTATAATTTAAATATATTGTTAAATAAAATACATTTCTTTACTACTACCCAAATTTGTTAAGGTGGCAATGTTTGGCTCTCTGACCTTATAAAATAAACTATTTAGTGACATATATATGAAAAAAGAACACAGAAGTATGGATTATATTTTATACTCGAAGCAGAAATTAACACTAAATAAAGTAATTCTTTGTAAATAAAAAAAATATTCCTAATAATTAACTGATCAGAAATAAAAAACTACTTATAAGAAAAAAAGATATATCTGAACAAAACCTGTTAGGTAATAGTTGATGATACTTTATGGAAACATAAGTAATAAGCAAAATGAAACCAAATATCGAGAAGGAGTATCGCAAATCAAACGGAGAGAGTAATTGATAGACGGATACATGAAGAAACCCAAATACCCAAAAATAAATTTAGATTAAGGCAAGGTAGATCAAAAACAGGTGCACATTTCATTAAAAGGCAGCTGATGGAAAAATATATACATAACGCTCATATGATATTCATTCATCTTGAGAAAGCAGCAGCAGCAGCAATTTGATTAAAGCCAGCCTGAGACACTTTGCACCAGCACACTTTGACCCAGCAAACCCATTTGAATGGAAAATTGGGTGTTACAATTATTGGAGCGAGGTGTATTAGTTGGTGAAACCAGGAACTCCAGACCGTCTCTTTCTACCCTATAGCACTCTGAGGCGCAATAAGGGCTCTCTTACCAACCAAGTGCTTGTCGTGTGGAAGTCCTGGGTAGAAGAATTCCAAAACGATATCCTAACCCGATCAATGCAGGCTAGCATAGAGACTCTTTTTTCCTGCTTTCTCTAATGACGTATCTTCGAACTGAAATTTCTGCTCGGTGCTCGAGGTTGTGGACCTTCGTGCACGGGTTTTGGGATTTTGTTTTGGTTGGCTTTCGTCTTTTTGTTAGTGTTTTGTAGTTTTTTTGGTAGAAAAATCCGTTTTTTAAAATTTAAGGCTGTCTAAAAAATAAAATCTTATTAGTAGTCAGTACACAGTGCTATGAGTATCTTCGCTAATAGAGCTACCAACTTATCTAGTATTTATGTATTTGCCAGGGATTGTTGCTTTGGACGTTTGTGCTTCCATCGATGGAACGCATCGTACCCAATTATCTTTTGCAATATCGGGCTTGGGTCGTTTTCCATTAGCGAACTTAACTGTGGACTTTTTCGACCATCGTGTTACTCACCCTTAGTTGTTGAAGTTCTCTGAACAAGAAACGTTTAGCAACGTATCTAGATACATCTACTGCTTCGCGTAGGTTGTTGTTGTGGGCAGCTTGCATCCTTTTTTGTTTGTGTTGTTTTTCTTGAAAAAGCTTACAATTGTTCGAGAATTTCTGTAATAGATACTCAATAACAAAGGAATACCCATGTAAATATTGTGCTTAAATTGTACTTAACTATCTAAAATTATCGTTGTAATTCATTAAAAAATAAATATCCAAACAAATGTAAATATATGTTACATTCCATTACAGAACATACCATTTGGACTATTTTTATCTCGGAATCTCTTTGCAGAAGGTTCTTAAGTAAATTTTTTGTAATGGGATCGACTAGAAAGATCACGGAAAATGAACTGAATCAAAGAAAATCAGAAATAGATCAGTTGAAAAGATGGAAGCAGAAAATGTTGGATCAAATTACAAAATAATTAATGGCGACAAGGAGTGGAGAAGATGAACAAGTGAAGCACTATATATTTTATAGAATGAAGAAGAAACACACAGCAAAAATCAATACAGAAAAGAAAGCGGAAAGGGAAGATCACTACAGAAATGCACTAACAATGTTGAAAATATTAATAAAAATTATAATTTTAACTCGTTAAAGGCCAAAGGCCATAAAGAGTTTGTGCACATTTTGCATCGTGCTTAATCTGAAACTGTAAAATTTTCGTAGAACATACTATCAATATTTTCTCACGTTTTTTTTGTTAATAGCTTAATTTAACACAAGTATGCCATATCCTTGATAACTTCAAAATACTCATTTTTTTTTTAAATAAGTTCACGTGTCATTAATAGCTTTCCGCCCACATAACATAACCGTCCATCTCACTATGATCACGATGTACCTATTTATGTAAATAAATAAATTGGTAAATAAAAACATTGATCGTTATTATGCTAATTTTCTTAATTCAATGCATTCTGATTTTTAATTTTCAAACGATCATAAGTTAATGACAAAGCATCCTTGGCATATTTGTACTCCCAATTTTTTCCAACAATTGTACGGTGTAATCAATACTTTGCAGTAGGGGCCCCTGGGGTCTCTAAAGTGTCAATTGTACGTAGATATTATTAACAATGGTACATGATAATTTAGATTTTTTGGGAGGGTTATTTACTCAGCACTTTTTAAATATATGACTCAAGACCGATAGTTTTGTAATTTTTGTATATTAAATGCGAAACGATTGTCCTTTCACGCCACATATCACTTATTGCCATGTCTTAAATTTTGTAGTAAAAGAAACAAATAATGAAATTGTATTAGCAATGACCTTATTTGTCCTTATCACTTATGGTTACTAGCGATTAAATTTTTTTCCACCTTAAATGTGGTAATAACAGTGCTTTCTTCTTCTTCTTCTTCATCTAGCCATTCACGTCCACATCTGAACATAAGCCTCTTCAAGTCTTCCTTTCCATTGTTTTTTATTGTACCCTACTTGTAGCCAATTTTTCCCGGCAGTCCTTTTCAGATCATCTGTCCATCTCATAGGAGGTCTGCCTCTGGGTCTTTTGTGTTGGTATGGTCTCCAGGTTAAAATTGATCTGTGCCATTTGTTTAGATCGCTCCTAGCTACATGTCCAGCGTATTCCCATTTCAACTTTAATGATTTTTGCACCACATCGGTGACTTTGGTTTTCTGTCTTATCCATGTGTTTGTTTTCTTGTCCTTAAGTGATATACCTAGCATTGCTCTTTCCATCGCGTGTTGAGTGACTCTAAGTATATTCATATTCTTTTTTGTGATTGTCCATGTTTGTGCCGCATAAGTTAATATCGGAATAATGCATGCATCAAAAACTTTAGATCTAAGATGTAATTGAATTTGTTGATTTCTGAGTATATAGTTCAGTTTACCGAATGCTGCCCAAGCTAACTTTCTTCTTCTTTTTATTTCTTCAGTTTGAATTTCCCTATTTAGTATTATTTTTTGTCCTAAGTATATTTATATTCTTCAACTTTTTCTATAACTTTATCGTTTATTATTGTGACGGTGTCTTCGGAGTGCATGACTTTTGTTTTGTTTAAATTCATTTTCAGTCCTATTTTAGAAGATTTGGTATGTAGTTCTAAAAGCACGGTTTGCATTTCTTGTAGGTCAGTAGCTATCAGGATTATGTCATCTGCAAATCGTAGATTACTGAGGTAGCGGCCATTGATGTTTATTCCCTTATATTTCCAATTTAGGTTTTTAAAAACGTCCTCCAAAACGAAGGTGAACAGTTTGGGTGATAAAGTATCTCCCTGTTTGTCTCCCCTGTTTAATGGTACAGGGTTCGTGTGTTCATTTTCATTTAGGTAGTATGTAGCTGTAGCTTGGTTCATAGTTTCTTTTATTAAGTTAATATATCTGCTGTCTATTCTACAATTTTGCATTGCGTTTATTACGGCCGTGTGTTCTATGGTATCGAAAGCTTTTTCATAGTCTACAAATGCAAGGAAAACTGGAAACTTGTATTCGTTACATTTTTCTATTAATATTTTTGTGGTTAACAGGTGATTGGAAGTTGAATAGCCTTTTCTAAAACCTGCCTGTTCATATGGTTGGTATTCGTCTAATTTCCTTGTTAGTCGAGTAGTTATGACTTTGGTGAGTATTTTAAACAGGTGTGACAGTAGGCTGATGGGTCTGTAGTTTTCCAATTTTCGACTATCACCTTTCTTGTGTAATAAGATTACTTTAGAGTTGTTCCAGCTCTTAGGGACTTTGCCCTGATGTAAACAACTGTCCACAAGCTTAGTTACAATTGCAATTAGTTCCTTACCTTCTTCTAATATCATATCTGTGGTAATACTATCTTCTCCTGCAGCTTTATTTCTCTTCATGTTTTCCAATGCTGTAGTTACCTCTGAAATTGTTACTTTTGGCATTATTTCTGATCCAACATTTTTATTAATTTCCTTGCTGGTCTCATCTCATCATCTTGTTGATGTGTTCTGTAAAGTTCTGTGTAAAATTCTTCTATTCGTGTCAGTATGGTTTCTCTAGTTGTGATTTCATTTTCGTCTTTTCCCATTAATGATATCATCTGACGTCGTCCTAGTGTCGGTCTGAGGCATTTCATACTCTTATTTTTTTCAATAGTTGTTGTTATTAATTTTTCGTTTTCTTTTCTTTTTTGTTCTCTGATTCCTTTTCTAATCTGCCTATTAAGTTCTCTATATTCGTCGGTTCCCCTTTTGTTAGATTTATTTAAGATCTTCCTTCTTTTTATTTGTTGTAATATTTCTTTGTCTAATTCATTGTATGTTGTTTTTGGTTTTTTCAGTTGCAGAAGGCTTTTATTCACTGTTTCGGTAATAAGGTTATTCAAATCATCAATATCATTGGAGTTTATCTGCTGCATGCTAACTTGATTTAATGCATGCGCTATCTTTTTATTAAATTCACTATTTTTGATTTCTTCAGATGTCCATTTGTATCTTTTTTCATGTATTCTTTTTCTTTCTAGTTTTTTATTAATTATTAGTTTTGTTCTTATTAGTCTATGATCGCTTCCTAGGTCAAACTGATTTAATACTGATACGTCTTCTACTAGGTTTCTATTCTTCGTTAAGATATAATCTATTTCATTCTTTGTCTTTTTATCGGGGCTCATCCATGTCCATTTTCTGCTTTGTTTTTTATTGAAAAAGGAGTTCATCGAGTACATGTTACAGTGCTTTAGCCCTTTTAAATCCAATTTATAAGATTTTATTATACCTGATCATGACAGATGACTGAAACATGGGATGCAATAGCGCGACCACTTTTTAACATTGTGAAAAAAGAAATATAAATAACTCTCGTAGAACTTGGACCTAGTTCCATGAAGGGCTCGTAAAGCCGAGGAAATATTTGCCGCACTTTCCAACACAACAGAAATATGAGTTTGGTGATCAAAGAAAACAAAAAAGTTTCATGGCATCAGGAAAAAGCACACTATCAGAAAAATAGTGTCTGCACCTAGGAATGTCTTCTTCTTCACGTGCCATCTCCGCGACGGAGGTTGGCAATCATCCTGGCTATTCTGATCTTAGATGTTGCTGCTCTGAATAGTTCAATTGATGTGCATCCGTACCATTCCCTCAAGTTACGCAACCATGAGATTCGTCTTCTTCCTACACTTCTCTTGCCCTGGATTTTCCCTTGTATAATCAATTGAAGTAGGTTGTATCTCTCATTACGCATAACATGCCCCAGGTATTGCAGCTTTCGTGTCTTAATGGTTTCCAATACTTCCATTCTTTTGTTGATTCTTCTCATGACTTCGTTGTTTGTTACATGCTCGGTCCATGATATCTTCAGGATTCTTCTATACACCCACATTTTAAATGCTTCCAACTTTTTAGTAGTCGACTGGTGAAGTGTCCATGCTTCTATCCCATAAAGCAGAGTCGAGAAAATATAGCACCTTGCCAGCCTAACTCTCAAGTCCAATTTTAGTTCTCTTGCACAAAGTACCTTTCTCATTTTATTGAAGTTTGTACGTGCTTTCTCTATTCGAACTTTGATTTGTTTGGAGTAACCGTTTGTGTGATTAATTATTGTGCCAAGATATTGGTAGTTTTAAGTAAGTAACAGTAAGAACAGTATTTTCCTTTATATAATATCCTAATCATAAACAATTTTCACATATATTGGCAGTGTGATCTAGCTAGATTAACTATCCTATCCTTACTTCTGAACAGAAAAAATAGCGAGATTTTCGGATTAGTTTCTCATTATTAAAGGTCATGGGTATTTGCTGGCCTAATTGCCTTCGAGTTCACGTGGTAACCTGTCCAGTTTCTTTGTCACATATGATCTATCACCAGTGATTTTCCTAATGTAACAAGATGATTTCTTCTCGTCTCTTCTTTGTCAGTTTGACATTTTAGCAATATCTGGCTATTAACGGCAGCTATATTTAGAATTTGGTAAAAAATCACCATTGTCCAGGGCCTTGTTCCCCGTCCAACAGAATAATTAGCGCACAATTGATCTAATACATCTACGCTGGCCTTAGTTCGATTGTAATCGTGACCACTTTTATTTGTTGAAATAAGTGTGACAGTTAAATTTTTTTGGCACATAAGAGCATATTGTCATTCCATTATTAAGACCAAATAGTGATGATCTTACTTGTTGGTTTCTGTTTAGTTTAAATTCAAGTGTAATCGCGGCTTATTAATTCTCATAGTTCCAAGAAGAGTCAATCGTTGCTCCCTTAGTTTTTCACACAATTCAATTGAAGAGAACCAGTTGTCTGTAGTAATGTTGCGGTTTGTTTTCTGTAAAAGGGGTGACAAGAGCCAGAACGTTGTTAGTAGGGACTATCTCAGAGTACATCAATTCTGGCTCTGCTTCCTTGCCGGAATAACAAAAGCATTGCACATGTAAAATGTACGTGAATAACATAATAAACAATTTCTAATCCATATTTAGCTGGTTTTTGGGCATAAGACTGGTGGTTATGTACTAAATATGTCTCAATGTTCCTAATCGCTAACTTATCTTATATCTTCGGCTTTTCTTTCTTCTCTCGTTGTTGCCCTCAACAAAACGCAAAAACAGACATTACACACAAAACGCCCACGTTCAATGTAGCCCGAAAAATATCGCCTCCTGCTACCATCACGTGCAAAAATACAGGTTACATTTTCGTATGAGATTTTCATCACTTCTAGATAAGTATAAAAGATTCGATTAATGATTCGATATAATTCGATTCTTCCAAAAAGTTACTATGATCCATATTTCTTGCTATACTTTAGGTCCGATAGATAAAGTACTAAACTATGTTTACGCTTACTGGTGCCTCTGTTACTGTTACGCCATTTATAATTGCGGTTTTGCCGTAGAAAAAATTATTTTTATTTTGATCCAATTCGTTTTTCGCATCCAGAGTCTCCTAAATATCCTTCTCTTCCATCAGATGATATTTACAGAATCGCTGTCGTAATCACTAAAGACTGTTTACACGAGTAGAGTTGTGAGGAGATTAGAGTAGCGAGTAGAGTCGACTCTACTCGCTACATCTACCAAAAATGGCTTGATACCGTTCACACGAGGAGAGTTAAAGTATAGTACTTATCGTAGTATACTGTGTAGTAGGTGTTTGTTTAGTACAAATAGAATAATTCAAGTAAAAGAAAATTGATTCAAAAATTGTTAGCTCTGTTGCCAAATGCATTTGTAACTGAGATCGCTTTGTAACAAGAAAAGAGTGGACGAGAGAGTGGCTTAAAGAAGGAATACACACGGGCCCTCAGCTCTATTATCTTGATAATAATACATTTTTATTTCTTATTGTATTTTTTATTAACAGTAATAAAAATCTGTAACTTGCCCGTGAGCCTTCAGTTTTCTTGTTTCTTATTGCACCTTTCATGATTGCTTCCATAGGAGTGAACCATTTCACGTTCGGAACGAATACCATCGGCTGAACCTGAACCCCATTTTTTTGATTTTTGTATTTTTAAACACTTTTGATTATAAGTGCACCTTATATTCTTAATTTTTTGCTTGAGCTCGTTTACTCCAAAGCCCCCCTTATGCCATTCTTTCGACGATTTCATCCTCCGCAGCTTGCTAATACTTTTATTTCTGTAGTGTACACTACCATAAATTCCATAAACACTGGTATTCGCCATACATCTCTACAAGTTTTAAAATGAAAGTGAAATGAAGTTCATCTTCGGTGAACTTCATTTTCACTATTTACACAAAACACAACTCCAGACGGAATGAGAGCGTCCCTATGCACTCTCCTACCTACTCTACTCTACCAGAATTGACTGCGTTCCATGGGTAGAGTGCGCAGGCGAGTGAATATTTTGGCGGTGGTGGTGGTAGTAGAGTAGAGTTACTTTGCCACATGTTGCTAGTCACTCTACTCTACCACGTACTATGCACTCTACTTGCTACTCTACTGCGCTGAGCTTTTTTACGGGTAGAGTTACTCTACTCTACCAAGTACTTGCATCATTACTCTACCCGTGTAAACGAGTCTTTAGTTTAAATTCATCGCTTTCGGCAAGGTTCTCATTATCAGAGAAAAAATGTGGGTCGTTTAGTATCTTTACCAAATTCCTCTTCAGTTAAAGGTTTATGCGTATTCTAATTCTTATTATTCATTGCTGAAATAAAATAAAATACCTCTTAATAAAAAACGGCAGTTATATGTACAGAATGTTATTTTTAATCGAAAAAGTGAAAAAAATATTTTTTTTTTTCAAATACACTTACGTGCTGGTGGGGTCTTTTCCGTATATCACTTCAAATATCAGTGGTACGATTTCGTTACTAAGCTTACTTGTGAATACCAATGCCTACGTAGATTAGATGTACGATGAGATGGACGTATTGGACACTTGGCAGAATTGGCAGAAAAATGTGCAACTTGACACTTTAGGTGGGATTCGCGTGGTCCCCACCAGCGTAGGTTGTTAAGGGCAAAGGGCAGTTGGATGTTTAAGAGACTAAACTAGTAACGTAGCAACGATGATGATTAATGGTCTCAATAGACTAGCTACGAAAATGTTAACTGACTATAAAAAAGTCTTAAAATTTATGGAATAAGTTGCACAGTCAACGCCCTTATCATTATTTTTCCTTGTTTATCCATTGGAGAGTAAATCACATCGTAATTCGTTGATGACAATAAAATTACTCAGATTTCTCCTATTCTCAACCATACTTTCTAACACTCTGTCATCTAGCTAATATTCGCATAATTGAAAATCTGAAATTAAATTTTTTTAAACATTATGCAAATTAGTATTAGATGCAATGAAGCCTCAGGCTACGTTACAAAAATAAACAACAGTCATCGTGTTATTTTTATAACGAACTAATATTCTAATATCTCGTAGATTTTGCTAAAAGGATTGGCATCGTTTTTAGTTAGATTTTTTTTAGAGAGAACTCAAATACTTGACTTGTTGATACGGTGCTTGAGAAAAACAAACATCGGTTGCGTTCGTTTTATAAAATAGAAGATATATTTTTGTTGTTTAATTAACTAGAAATATATAATAATTCTCGTTGGGTGTACGAATCCAGGCACATTAGATCATTTCCTTTAAAATACGACAATATTGGCCAGCTATGTGTTGATGTCAACGTATATTTGATAAAATGTTGCAGTTTGTAATAATGCTTTCTAGAAATATATAAGTACTAGTAGTCCAGTCTGGGCGAAAAAAAGGCCTAACCTTACATAGCGAGCTGACCCAAATTTTATTATTCTTAGCTTTAGGGGGGGGGGATCAATAAAATCCCAACTGAATCTCACCGTAACGTTATTTTGAATTTAAAGGAGAATAGTTTTTGCTCAATATCACCGCCATTTTCAACTTTTCGTCAAAAACGGCAAGGACTGAAATTTTTGCAAATGCAATTTGTCAAGATGATCACATAGAACAGTGATTGGGCCATCCATAACATATGGCCCAAAAAAGGGACCGTAACGAAACTTCTATTAGGGCGGTTTGAACACAAAATATTGAGAAAAATATTTAGGCTTACAGTCGATGGAATAACTGGAAAATATCGAATCAGAAAAAAATGAAAATTTGGAAAACATTATACAACCAACCCAGTATAATTAACGAGATAAAAATCCAGAGGCTTAGGTGGGTAAGACGTGTGCAGCGAACCCATAAAGAACGGCTTCTCAAACGAATATCGAACGAGAATCCAGTCGACAAGGATCCGTTTACACTATGAGTCTAAAGGGCATCTTTAAAAGATTTCTTCTTCTTAAAGTGCCTATCCGTTCCGGATGTTGGCGATCATCACGGCTATCTTTACTTTATTTATTGCAGCGCGGAACAGTTCAGTGGTAGTCGTGTTATACCTTCTTCTTCTTCTTAACATGCCATACACCAAAGTGCGTAGGCGACTATCTCATTACTAGAATTCTGTTCTTGGCGGCGTGACACAGCTCGCCTGTATTGTGTATTCCTGTCCTTTCTTTAATATTCCTTAACCAGGATAATTGTTTGCGGCCAGCACCTCTCCTACCTTCGATCTTCCCTTGTAGGATTAACTGTGGTATTTCATATTTTGCTCCTCTCAATATGTGCCCAAGGTAACCAATCTTGCGTTTTTTAATTAATTCAAAGAGTTCTCTTTCCACGCCGGCTCTCTTAAGGACGTCATCGTTTCGAACTCTATCCACCCAAGGTATGCGCATCATTCTTCTCAATGACCACATTTCAAATGCTTCAAGTTTGTTGATAGATGTTTTTTTCAAAGTCCACGTTTCCATGCCATAAAGCAAGATGGACCATATGTAGCACTTGACCATTCTGTAGCGTATTTCGAAATTTAGGTTTTGATTACATAGGAGCGGTCTGAATTTCACAAAAGCTTGTCTTGCCATTTGTATTCGGGTTTTTATCTCTTGTTCTGGATCCGATTGGTCATTGATTGTGGTGCCAAGGTATTTAAAAGTTTTCACGCGTTTTATGCGATCGTCACCTATGCATATTATCGAGTTTTCTGGAGGGTTTCTGCTAATGACCATATATTTCGTTTTCAAAATGTTGATTTTGAGGCCATATTTTTTACCTATGCTATTCACCCTATCAAGTAATAACTGCTGATCTTCCAAATTATCAGTTATAATCACTGTGTCGTCCGCATAGCGTAGGTTGCTAATTGGTATGCCGTTCACCTTAATGCCTAATTCCGTGTCTTCTAATGCTTCCGCAAATATATTTTCAACATATAAATTAAAAAGCATCGGAGAGAGTATGCAGCCTTGGCGGACACCTTTCCGGATTTCAAATTCATCCGTATATTGGTCTTGATCAATTTTGGCCTCACCTTTGCCATTTGGTTCCAGTATAGATTCTGAATAATTCTGATCTCCTTCTGGTCCATGTTGGCCCTATGTAGTAGTTCCATCATGATATCATGTTTAACATTGTCAAATGCCTTCTCGTAGTCGATGAAGGTGAGGTAGACATCTTTTCGTTGATCTAAACAGTTTTGTATTAAGGTGTTCAAACATAAAATTGCCTCTCTTGTTCCTAGTCCTCCCTTAAAACCGAATTGTGTTGACCCGCTAAGTTCTTCTAGTATCTTGTACATTCTTGAGTGTAATATCCTAAGGAAGAGTTTCAGCAAGTGACTCATTAAACTGATTAAGCGGTGTTCATTGCATTTTGTGGCATTAGCTGTTTTTGGGATCATCACAAAGGATGACTGCAGCCATTCTCGCGGAATGTAACCAGTATCATAAATTCTATTGAACAGCTTTACCAAGATTTCGATATTCTCCTCGTCTGGTAGGTTTATTGCTTCTATATTAATTTCATCTGGACCTGTTGCTTTATGCATCTTTGTGGTTCTAACTGCATATTCTATTTCACTTCGCATTATTGATGGCCCTGATAAGTTTTCGGAAGGAAGTTTGCGCGTTGGTTGTGTTGGTCTTTCCTCATTAAAAAGTCTTTCTGCGTATTCTTTCCACGCCATTGCTATCTCCTCTTCTGACTCTATGTATTCGTTTCTGTCGTTGCGTATTCTTGTTCTGTGGTGGCTTTTATGTATATTCGATATTTCTTTGATCTTCTTATGTAGTCCAAAACTATCTCCTTTTTCCTGCAATTGTTCTATTTCGTTGCACCTTTCCACCATCCAACGTTCTTTTGCTTTCTTAATTTTCTGGCGAATTTCTTTGTGTATCCTTTTGTATTTGTCTTGATTACGTTGTTGTTTATGTTGCCTTCGCTTTTCCATTAGATCCATAATTTCGTCCGTCATCCATTCGTTATGCTTTCTCTTTCTGATCTGAGTTTTAACTTCCCTGTTTACTGCCAGAATCGTTCCTTTAATATCATTGACCATCTCTTCGATATCATCATTTTGTTCTATTATTCGCATTCTTTCATTAATTTGAATTTTTTTTTCATTGTTATACCACTTTCGTAAATTTTGAAGCCAGGAAATGCGTCTTCTTCCCGGTCTCCTTACCATTTACTTTCCCTTGGAGAATCAGCTGGAGAAGGCCGTAACGTTCAGGATTTCTCATTACATGTCCTAGATATTCCAACTTTTTAGTTTTGACGGTCATGAGAATTTCACATTCTTTCCCCCATTCTACGCAGGACCTCCACATTAGTAACTCTGTCAACCCAGGATATACGTAAGATGCGCCTATAACACCACCCATTTCGAAAGCTTCGAGCCGATTCATAGATGCAACAGTCCGAGGTCCATGCTTCCATTCCGTAGAGCAGAACTGTGAATATGTAGCACTTTAAAGATTTAAAGACTACAAATACCGATTGGAGGGAGAATATGATGGACATGTTGAGGCTGTTGTAGCATTTCCGTTTTACTACGTAATTATTAAAACACCGAAAAATGTTCGCAATCTTTTTTACGTCTCCAAGATTGATAGTATAAGCATTTTCGAGTCCGTTTATAATAATTTTAATTGCTATTTCGTTTAATCTTGATTTCGTCTATTAATATTTCAGCTGATGCAAGCAAGAGAGCGATTTTGGGAGAACGATATCACTCTTCGATGAACCGCGATAGCAGTCGGTTTCATTGTTGAAGTCATGAAGAATTTGGTAATATTGGGAATTAAACAGTGTAAAATGTAGTGGTCGGAGAAACAGATGGGGTTCTGAACAGTAAAGATCTTTCTCGGCCGATAGTTAAAAAAAAACCGCGAGAATTTTTGTTTAATTTCATAAGTTAGAAGGAGGTGAATTTAATCTCAAATGATATTTGGCAGTCTTTGTTTAGTGAGTTAGTTAATCACCGTTTTGTTGGATGGAGTAGTCCATGCGAAAAGGGTTTAAAAAACAGCGTTCCAAGGTTTAAGAAGTCTACATGGTTTTGAGTGAAAATAAGGCGACCCGAGTTTTGAATAATACAGATTGTTATCACCACGAAACCTGATGCCCAATTCGATGTTTGACCTCCCCAAGATTTGTCAATTTTGTGTCTCCATGGGCCAATCCAGATCTTTTAAATTTTGTGTGGGACAGTGTGTTTGTTTTGTACCCCAATTTGGATAATTTAATTGTAATAACTTCTTTATGTGAAAATAATAATGGATATTTAAGTTTCTATTTAAATCAGGAGTTTAAAATTATTTCTTTTAAAAAGATTTTCACCCTATAATTTTTTAGGAAAGAAAAGCCTTTCTTTCTAACCTAACCCTTTTTAAACGATGTCTATTTTAAATAGTTTAGTAATCCTTCTTTTGTATTTTTGTATATAGAAAATCTCTGTAAATATTTTTTGGTTTCTTTTTTTTGTAGTTAGCCCTCCTAGTCCCTCAAATATAGAAACCTTTAACCACAACCTAGCTCTCCAACCAAAACACGAGAAGCCGTTCGCAAACGTTTTAGTTTAGGTGCTTTCCCTATCTCCAGCCCAGTAGTTGTTAAATTACCACTTTCAACCCCCTATCAGTATTATATATTGTTACAAGTGACACCCAACACATTAGTGTAGGCAAATATAAATTGCTTCACTATGAAGTATATGGAGGCAATTTGTACAGGCAGCAAAGGCCCACGAAATATTGTAAAGCTACAGAGAGATACAAAGAGAGAGACACTTATTTTATTTTGTAGGAGGAGGGTTGTAAAAAACCCAAAAAAAAAGTATTATCTAGTTATTTAACTCTGAGATAGCGCGT
>NW_027313872.1:0-19143 GCF_040954645.1 Diabrotica undecimpunctata
CGCGCTATCTCAGAGTATCTAGGTCGGGTGTGAGCAAGAAAGCAACTTGCTCAGATGGAAGAAGAAGAAGAACTGAAGCTGCCTTCTTTATTACAAGAAACCAAGCAAAGGTTTGAAGTAGACCACACTGAATTTATTGATCAAATGCTTCAGTATAATAATCAATTCGGCCTTGACTCATCCGACCGTTTGAATTAATGTGGGAGAAAGTTGGATACCGTACCACCGCATTGGTCCATTCTATTTTTTATTTATCCTAATATATTTATAAATTGTTTTAATATAATATAAACGAATTTTGATGGAAATTTAATTGTGAAAACGCGGTCTTATTCTTGGCGCCATCTGTTGGAGTACTAAAAAACTAATTTCTTTCGGCGATCACGTGGCAATTATAGAATTATTATTCCTACTTACCTTGTGTATATCAATAATGTGTAGGGAGAAACTATGTAGGGAATTTTTCTTCCTTCTTATAATATACATATTATATTAATAAGTTGATCAGAGGTCTTTAATTAAGAGCTTCTAATATTGGTCTGAAGCAATTTACTATTTTTTTGGAAATAGGCCACAATTTTACTTTAAAATAAGTTTATTTGACATTTCGATATCCACTTCGGAAATCGATCTCAAAATACAAAAAGAATTGCGAATTTTGCTCTCTGTGGAATAAGTATGGCGACCATAAATTGCAGGAAGCGTACACTGTCCAAACAGAACACCCATTTTTTCGTATTCCCTATAATAGTGTGAAGAGACACACTACGTATAGAATTTCTCCTCCCTACTTATATACCATAATTAAAGCCATACAATTTTTAAATTGTTAATTACACAGCATACATACTCATTATACCAATGATTTCTTCGACAAGTTGTCAATATCGACCTAGTCAAAAAAGTGGTCACCTCTAAGTTGCGTGAAAATTATAACATGTTCTTGATGTATCAAAATCAAGTTTCTGCAATATATTCTTAAATCGCAACAATCCTGCTGCAATTTATTTTAGTATCGTCGACCATGATAATTCTGGATTTGATTTATATCAGTTTTAGATCTTCCAAGATATATAGATATTCACATTAGGTTATGCTGGGTAATATATCAAGAGAGTTAGTTCTATAAAAAGCGCTGGTAAGGTAAGACTGAGTTTCTTACAGTAAGGCAACAATGTATCTTTTATTGAGTAAATGCTTTATATCTTAACTCAGGTAATATCTTTGTTAGGTGAATATTTTGTAACATTTTTATTTTTTATATTTCTTTAATAGGAATTCTTTAAAAACCTCTCATATTAAAGTAAAACGCTTTTGTTGTAATAAGTAGGTGTATTTAATTAAAAATTAAATTTTTAAAATACAAAAGGATTACGTTCGAAACGTTTTCGGACTTCTTCAGTCTATGCTCAGTGAACCTAAAAGTAAGGAATACCACTAAATTAATAAAAACGTTGAGTAAAATTTTGACTATGATATGACCACATATGGTTTGTTACTTCCTTTTTTAGTAGTTGCTAAATAGCCTCAGAACCAAGCAGTGAATTATTTTAAATGGATGAAATCAAATTTAAATGGATGACATTCACAATGTCGTTGTCACCTTTGAAAGTCAATTATCATTTCCGGCATATTTTCCGGTTAGTTGGCATTTAACTTTCCTACTTTCTGGATGTAGTAAAACTCGATCGAGTAGAGACTTATGTTCCCGGTTGGTAATCTAACAGCATTGGCATACTGCCATACAATTTAATACCTTTAAATATGGTTTCATTCATTTAAACTCAAGTACTGTTTGATTCTGAGGCTATTTAGCAAGTACTAAAAACAGTAAGTACCAAACCTCATATTTTCATGTCATAGTCAAAATTTTAGAACGTAATCATTTTAGAATTTAAAAATTTTATTTTTAATTAAACATGATTTTTTAACAAGATGGTATACCGCTAACTTCCTTGAATTATAGCTTTTAAAAAAAAAATAAGATTAGATTTCGGCAAGAGTACAGAATGAAACTATTCGACGATGATAGAATGATACAAGAAAAACCACAGGAACAAAAAGGACCGAAAATAATAATGTGCGAATTAGAACAGGCAATTAAAAATGCAAAGACCGCAAAATCAGTAGGCCTAGATCAGATACTCACTGAGCTAATTAAATGCATTGACGAAGAAACACTGCATATATGTGGTTGCTGTCCACGTTTGTAACATTACCAAAGTCAGTACATGCGACAGAATGCTTCCAGTACAGAACAATTTCCTTAATAAGCCAAACACTTAAGATAATTCTCAAAATAATACATGGAAGACTAAACAAAAGAAAAATAGAAGAAGATATAGATGATACCCAGTTTGGATTCAGAGGAGGACTAGGAACGAGAGAGGCTCTGTTCGTTTTTAACGTTCTTACGCAAAGACGACTAGATATGAATCAGGATCTCTATGTCTGCTTTAGAGTACGACATCAGAAACTCGTAAAACTGTTAGAAAGAAAAGAATGTGGATAGTCGAGATATACGGGTTATTGTCAATATTTACTGGAATTAAAAAGCAAAGGTTAGAATCAAAAATGTCGGTAGAGAAATTATAGAAATCAAAAGAGATGTTAGACAGGGTTGCGTGCTGTTCCCATTGTTATTCAATATGTACAGCAAAGCTATTTTTAAGGACGCAATATCAGAGGAACAACAGGGTAACTAAAAAATCTTTAACAACATAAGGTTCGCAGAACATAAAAGACATACAAGTAGTATAGTTGCAGTTCAGTAGATCTTTTCAGAGCAGCCGCCAATAAAGTATGGATAGCTGTGATGATAGCCAACCTCCGATAGGAGAAGGAAGTACAAGAAGAAGAAGAAAAAAATAAAATTCTTTAGTATAAATCGATCTATTTTATATAAACAAAACTTTATGATATTGTACCTACTTTACAATATTTTGATATTTTTTGTAATATTTACTGTAATTTTTAACAACTAAAACCATTGTAATTGATATGTATTATTTTACATCTTTATATTA
Source organism: Diabrotica undecimpunctata (assembly GCF_040954645.1). Lineage (NCBI taxonomy): Eukaryota > Metazoa > Arthropoda > Insecta > Coleoptera > Chrysomelidae > Diabrotica > Diabrotica undecimpunctata. Next base: position 3,027 of record NW_027313872.1, read on the forward strand.
TTTCACAATCATTCGAACTGAAGAAATGCAGAAATATGCATTAATTAGTGATCAATGGAGTAGTGTCTGGGGCTCCGGAAACTAAGATCTCGTAAGTCCTGAAGAATACATTAGATGAAAGACATGAAGCGTTTCTCGTAAGAACATTTTTTCTTCAACTTTTTTCTTGAAAACACCTTCTTTGTACCCTTTTTTATACAATATTTAATATTTTCGTGTTTCTTTTGAATATGTCAGTTTCGTTTTGCATCTTACTTCCATATTCAGCACTGTAAAGCAAAAACCATAAACCAATCATTACCATTTTTGTCTTCTACCAAGTCTTTATCTCCTACTCCTTCCATAAAATTAATGCTATTTGTGTATTAGGTGATTACCATTTCAGTTCTCTTTTGTCACTATATCCATCCATCGTATCTGGGCCACATACTTAGAAACGATAAATATTTTTTTCTACACGTTATCATACAAGAAAGAGTAGAGGGTAGAAAAGGCTTGGGAAGAAAGAAGAAATCTTAGCTGAGCAATATGACATTAAACTAATCTCAGTGTTGAACAGATATTTCACGTTGCCAAAGATATCATCATCATCATCATCATTGGCTTTTACAACTCTTCGTGAGTTTTTGCCGCGTTTACTATTGCCTTCCATTGATTCCGATCCTGTGCTATTATTTCCCATGGCCTTACTTCCATCTTCTCCAGGTCTTCCCTGACTGCGTCTTTCCACCTTTTTCTACTCCTTCTTGTCGATCTTCTACCATCTGGTCTTTCCCAAAACACATTGCTAATCAGTCTGTCGTCATCACTCCGTACCACGTGGCCTGCCCATCTTAATCTATTGGCTTTTATGTATCTTACGATGTTTCCTTTCCCGAAGAGAGTCTCTATTTCATTGTTGTATCTGCTCCTCCATTCATTTGTCACGCTGTCCCTGCAAGGACCATATATAATTCGCAGGATTTTGCGTTCCCATACTAATAGCTTATTGATTTCTTTCTTTCTCAATGTCCATGTTTCACTTCCATATGTCACTGCTGGTCCTATTATGGTTTTGTACATTTGGATTTTGGCACGCCTTGAGAGAAGCTTTGACCTCATTAGATGTTGAATGGCAAAGGATGATTTATTCGCGCTATCTCAGAGTATTTCAACTTCCCGTTCTCCTGTGTTTTCACTGGTAATTGTTGCCAAAGATATGGAAGCGTTTAATGAAGTGATCGCTAATAGACGGCACAATAAATCCATCTACCTAAGCATTCTCATGTATGCTAATAATAGGCGAATAATAATATTCCTATTTAATATAATAATAAATATTTTATATTATTGATATAAAATATACTATCATATTCGTCTAATTAACTATTTGGACATCATTAGAACTAAATAGCTGCATTGGCTTTCTGAAGTAATGTTCTTGTTTTCTTTCAACAAAAATCATAAAATCTATTCCTTTTTAACCCAATAACCTTCGACCTTTGCAATCTTTGCTAATTAATGATTCTAAAAATAAAGATGATCTAATTTATTGAGTTATCAAAGTAAATACTGAAGAATAATTCCACAGCTAAGATCTAGAGAGTAGATATTTTAAAAATTATTTATCTTTATTTTCCTCGTAGAGTCTACAGTTCCCGCTATTCCTCTGTTTTTTTAGAACTTATTGAATGTGCCATGTTTGTATTCTAACTCTTCCATTTCAATGCATTTATCCTCCATCCATTTTTCTTTGGCGATCTTAATCTTTTGTTTCATTAATTTCTGTGTTTTCTTATATTCCTTCTTGTTTATTCTCTGTTATCTACGTAGTCCTAAGACTTTTGTGTTGTGTGTTATGAAAAACTAAGCGATTTGGTAAGGCAAGTGTATGATGGTCATAACACACTACCTTGAGGTACTCCTGCAACGATTAATTTATATTTAAGTAGAATTTTTCTTGTTGAACCCTAAAAGCTCTAATCAACTAACATGATGCCAATATATTTGTATTTTCTGACCTAAACTTTTGTTCATTTATATTTAAGTACTTTACGCCACACTTTGGAACATTCTATCGATTATTGTCGATTATTCTCTAAACTTATTTTACAGTGTCCTGACTACTCGATATAATAGAATTAGATCTTTTCCATCTATGCTTTCATCCTTTTCACCAATAGCCTCACATAAACCTTATCGAAATTGCTGGAGATAAGAAATTGATCTGTTTAAGGATTTTCGGAGTTTTGCCATATATTTGGAGTATACCTTAACTACACTAGGTATTGGTAAGATTTGCCAATTTAACAATGGTTTTCCAGCGCGTTATGTTAACTCATGTAGTGTTTCCTTTAATCTCATTGCCGTCCTTCTTTGGAGTGACTGATCTAGTTTAACGTTCTTCTTGTTCAAAGTTTTCTCAGACATCTGTGAAGTCACTTTCATTTGGCTTAAGTCATCACCATCTTCATTATCAGCTTTTACAGGTTAGGCTCTTTCTTTACTTCACATCTTGCTGGATCTTTCATAATTTCTTTTGCCTTTTAGTTTGTAGTTATTAACCAGTCAGTCGTAATTTCTTCGGTCTCCTTTCTTAAACAGCGATCTCATTTCTGCTATTATTCACTCTTCAGTTATTTCGCATTTATTCCTGCACATGTTTATTAAGCATAAAAGTCTAAATTTCAATCGAGTGCCTTTGTATTTAAAAGCTCTATCGCTATTCTGTTCTATCTCTTTCAGTAACTTTCCTATTTTTTGAGCAAAAAAGAGCTTTCTAGATTTCCTGTATGGTTATTCAATAAACTATATTACTGTTTCCTATTAATCTACTGGGATAAAGAGATTCAAAAAGTACAGAGTGTTTTTTCATGTTTGTTAAAATGCTTTATTATTTTATATGCTACTTTTTGCGGTTTATTGATGTCATGTTTGATGTTACTGATAATATATTTTTCCCATCTAGAGCACTGAGCATTTCTTATTTTTTTAGGCTCTTGTTACTTGCAGGTAATTTGAATAAGCAATTTTTTTCTTTTAAATGGTATTTGTAAATACGGTGTTCCAAACAAGCTTTTTCTTCTTATAGTTCTTTTTTGTGTTCCTAGCACTTCTCAACCCGTTTTTTATATTTTCTCTAATGGTATTCCGTTTCTTCTTTAGTAAAGAAGTTTTCTGCATATTTCTGTCTCTCTAATGTTTTCCCGTTATTAAGATATCAAAGGTATTGTTTATATATTCCGCATACATATCACAACCATCGTCATTTGCATAACCAATGGAGTTGTGTGTATTAAACTCATTATCCTAATCATCATAATTGAAAATACAAACGATATATTACTAATTTAATCTCGCGTTAACAAACGACCAGTAATCTAATTAAACAAAAAGCAAGTCGTATTTTTAACAAGCTAATGATCGCCTTGTATAACATGGCAAGTTCTTTGACCTTCAAATACCTCAAAGGCATCATGTGTGTACAAAATCGGTTTTGGTAATTATTTAGTTGGATTTCAACATCTCACCTCAAGGATAAATGATTCAAAAGTACAAATTACTTATTAATTTTTGGTCGTGATTCAACTTTTTTCCGTCTCTGTAAGGTGGTCATCAAGCAGAGTACACAAAGATTTTTTATCGGTGGGAAGAAACGCTGCAGAGTGCTTTTGAATCCAGTTTAAATGTCACAAATGCATTTAGTCTTCGTTGTAGCTGGGTTCAAAAATAATAATAATAAATAATATTATGTTTGTGAACGAGGTAATCTCATCCTATAATTTGATATTAAAGTATTTAGATCATTTTGAACAAAATAGATATCTTGTAGTTTTCTGAAAACTCGTTTTCGAGTTATAAGTATTTTAAAACTGAAAAGAAACGCAAAATTACAATTTTCAAGTCTCAAAAACACAAGTAAAAAACATTATTTTAAATTTACCAAGGACCTAAATTTAAGTTCAAACCTTGTTCTATCATTTTCCGATAAGTCATCATCATCATCATCAGCCCAGAGTCGTCCACTGCTGAACAAAGGCCTTCTCGAAAAACCTCCAGTCAGATCTATCTTGCGCTGCTGCAATCCAGTTGGTACAAAACCCCTACTCAAAAGTATGTATGACCAAAGCAGCTCAGGCCAGTAATAGAAATATAAAACACGAATACAAAGAATGGTTCGACGATGAATGTAAAATGGAACTAGATGAACGAAATAAATTAAGAATGAAAATGATGCAAGAAAAAACAACAGAGATAGAGAGAAAATACAATGAACAAAGGAAAAGAGCCAAAAGAATAATAAGATCTAAGAAAAGAAAATACAATGAAGATAAATTAAAATGTATAGAACAGAGCTATAAAAATAGAGAAATTAGAAACTTATATCAAGGGGTGAAAAATGAGAAAAAGGGGTACCAAGGAAAACCTGTACACTACAAAAACAAAAATAGAAGAAATTTAGTAAGTGACGAAGAAATATTGAGCAGATGGAAAGAATACTTTGAAGAACTTTTAAATGAAATTCCCACAACATAATATAATCTTAAAAACATAAGAAATATCCACAAAAATATGTACCTACTTACATATGATAATCATAAATAATGAGATTAGAATTTTCAAAGTTAAAATTATAAAAAGATTTTTATACAACAGGTAGAATCAGGAAACCGATAAAATATATTAAACTCTTACCTCCTAATTCAGGAGACGACACATTCCCACAACAGAATATGAAGAGGAAGAAGAAGTGTATGAAAATGTCGATCAAGAACGAATAGAGGAAAGACCACCTAACGAAAAAGAAATAAAAGAAATAATAGAGAAACTAAAGAATAATAAGAGCCCAGGAAGAGATGAAGTAACAGCTGAAATGTTTAAATATGGAGGACCAGTACTAATTAAGCATTTGGAAAAGTTGCTAAAAGACACATGGGAACAAGAAAAATTACCGAAGGAATGGACCGAAGCGACACTGTGCCCTTTTCACAAAAAATGCGACAAAAGTTTATGCCACAATTACAGGGGAATAGCCCTACTAAATGTTGCATATAAAATACTTGCAGTATATATAAAAGACAAGCTATCTCAAAATATAGATAATGACATAGGGGAATATCAATGTGGATTCAGAAGAGGGCGCAGCACAGTGGATCAAATTTTCCTACTGCGCGAAATACAAGCAGAAAGCTACGAATAGGGGAAAGATACAATGGCCCTATTCATCGACTTTAAACAAGCGTTCGATAGGATAAAGCGCAAAGAAATATACAAAGCACTACGTGAAATGGGAATTAGTGAAAAACTGATAAGAATAGTAAAAATGACACTCCGAAAAACAGAGAATAGGGTTAAAATAAATGGCGAAGAAACAGATAAGTTTGAGGTTAGTGAGGGGGTGCGACAAGGAGACCCACTGTCATCGCTGTTGTTCAGTATCGTCCTCGAAGTTACCATCAGAGAAGCTGGAATTAACAGGTCAGGACTTATATATCAAAGAAAACACCAATGCTTAGCATTCGCTGACGACATTGTACTGATAGCCAGAAGTAAGCAAGAATTAAAAGAAATAATAAAAAGATTAGAAATGAAAGCGAGAAAGAAAGGGATGTACATAAATGAAGAAAAGACCAAATATATGGAATGGACAGAAAGAGATTACCTACAAGAACAATATCTGACAGTAATAACAGATGAAAAAACATATAAATTCGAAGAAGTAGAAATATTCCAGTATTTAGGAGCGACATTCACGAGAAGACCAAATATGAAGGAAGAAATCCAAGCGAGAATTATGGCCGGTAACCGTTGTATTTTTGCACTAAACAATTTATTAAGAAGCAAAAACATACCTAGAAGAGCTAAGATAAGAATATATAAGACAGTAATAAGACCTATTGTATTATATGCCAGTGAAACATGGACAATGAACAAATCCGAGCAAGTCTTGCTGCAAGTCTGGGAAAGAAAAGTCCTCAGGAAAATATTTGGAGGTAAATTATGGAATGGTATATGGATAAAAAGACCAAATATGGAATTAGAGGAGATGTATGGAGAGCCGAATATCGTAGGGATCATAAAGTCACAAAGACTGAGATGGTTGGGACATATCCAAAGGATGGAAAACACGAGACTGCCAAAAAGAATGCTAATGGGAGGAATAGGAGGAAAAAGGAAGAAAGGCAGACCGAAAACCAGGTGGAAGAAGGATGTTGAAAAAGACATAGAAAAACTTAAAATACCAAACTGGAAAAATAAAGCAACAAACAGAAAAGAATGGAAAATAATAGTAACCCAAGCCATGGGCCTTCTAGGCCTGGAGAGCTAAATTATATATATATATATATATATATATATATATATATATATATATATATATATATATATATATATATATATATATATATATATATATATATATATATATATATATATACAAATCCTCTTTATGTCGTCAGTCCATCTTGTGGGTGGTCTGCCCGGGTTTCGTCTATCCGCTCTCGGTCTTCACTCCAAGATTTTTTTGGTCCACCTATTATCCTTCATTCTATCGACGTGTCCTGCCCACCTCCATTTAATTTTGGCTATGTGTTTTATAATGTCTTCTGCACCACTTTTTCTACGGATTTCTTTGTTTCTTACCCTATCTCGCAACGTTATGCCTAACAATGATCTTTCTGATAAGTATTTTGGGCATATTTTATTTTAAAATATTGTTTTTTAATAATTAATGAAACGCTTATGGCAGGGCAGGCGCTTGGACTGCGGCGTGTATAAGAGAGAGAAACAAGATCTATGGCACAAATTTTTGCTGGTTTAAATTCTTATTGTACAAATGAGTACTGTGACTTATCCTGCCATACGCGCTTTATTATCAATTAAAAAACAATAGTTTATTGGTTAGTTATGCACCAAGGTGTTATTAAGATGATTATGCCCGGAGAGCAAAATAATCCACCCGCCCAGATGGCCTTTGGCCGGAGAGATGGATGTGGTTCGATGAACGTAATCATTCAGTAAAAATTAGGAATTGGAGACCACGAGCTGATAGAAGAAGCAGAGGTAGACCATCTACACAATGGACAGACGACATCAAAAGAATTAGAAGAACTGGAAGAAATTAGGGAAGGCCTATGTTCAACTTTGGACGCAGAAGGCTGGATGATTGGAAGGTTTTATATGGGGAGAATAAGTTATGCAAATTCATCAATTTTTTTTTAACAACAACCTGTTGCATAACAAGATTAGGATCTTTCCCGTCTCTGCATCTTATTCTAGGCTCGATCTCTACAATCCACATGTGCTCATCTGTTTTTTTTTTTCAGATGCGTAACGAGCTGGTCATGTCTTCGTATTCTTTGTCAGTGTACCGCTGGATTTTTCTGTAGAACTTGGCTTAGGCTATCATTACGATCGCATCATGTCCGGCACTTTCTTTCGCGTGGTAGTTTGGATGAGATGACCCCTAAGATTCACCTCTAAGAATTACGTTGAAGTGTAACAATTCATTGGATCAAGGTGTATTGACTCTAGTTAAAAACAGGAATATCATTACCGCGCTTCAATGCTCCAGACCTTCCCTTCCCTCCTATAGCTCTCTGATTCGCGATAGGGACAGGACTATCAGCCAAATGCTCTTTATGTGGGAGTCCTGGGTAATAGAACTCCAACATGGTACTCTATGCGATTTAAATTCAGGCAAGCGTTAGTCGCTTTATTCCTGTTATCTTCGTGTAACATCCGCGAATCTAATATTGCTTACTTGGGCCTCAAGTCTTCGCTCTGGGCTAGTTCGGAGACTTGGTGCTCAAGGGGGTGGGCCCTACTTACCTGGGTTTTTACAGTTTTGTTAATATTTTTTTGTGGCTTTTTGATGGCCGAAGCCATTTTTTGTGTTTTTTGTATTTTTTTTTGTAGAATGTCCTAAATATAATCAAATTACCTGGGGGCCTACACCGTGATTGGGCATGTCCACGATTTTATAGAGCTACGAACTATCCGTTTTTGCGTATTTTTGTTATTGTTTTTTGTTTTATTTTCTCTCCGCTGATTTTTGTTTTCCCTCTGGTTTTTTTGATTGTTTTCTCTCTGGTATTAATCAGTTTCGTTATTTTGCGTCTCATTATGTACTTTAACCCTTTCATAGTTATGGTAGAACTCTAAAGCTTGTTTATATATCTCGGCAGTAGACTCGATTTTATAATAAAGAAGAAAGTTGCGCAAAAAGTAAAGGAACCTAAAGTAATTGGACCGGATGATGCTCTTGGAACGAAATGGATATATTAAAGTCAGTGTAGGAGTGGCACCAATTCATGTCAAAACGAAAGAGCATCGGTAAAGATTGTTAGGGCACGTTCAAGTTTCTGGTAGCAGTAGGAGAGGAAGACCAAAGAAAAGTTCGTAGCAGACACTTAGACATGACAGTGAAGGATATTAATATTGACTTAGGGTGACTTAAGTTAGAAATTTATCGAGAAATATAATTGGGAAAGTCTATTCTCTATACGGATAAAGGCAAAGATAATGATTAATGATGATAATCGTGTTCAAGAAGAAAATTGTAGACTACGCGGAAAAACTAGCTTAAATGATGTGTACACGTAATGCGAATGGAGAGGGGATCAGAAATAATGTGAAACTTTGCTGCAAAGAGCTCAGAACAGAAGAATGTGGCTACATTTGAATATAATAAGGATCTGAATAAAATAATAAATATAAAACAGTAAATAAAATAAAATAAAGCTGTTCAAAAATACAAGTCTATCCTGAAATAAGAAAAGTGTGATTAAAAATCATTTCAAGCTGAAAAAGCTAAGATTTCATTATTTAGTAGACCACAATTCAATATAAATATCTTAAAATGTTCTGAACTCGTTTGAACTTAAGTCATATTTTATACTTTACAAGAAATATTGGTTTTTTCACCAAGTATGAGGATCAAGTGCCGATTTATGCTTTGTTTAACTGCCATTTAAATGAACTACTAGGTTGGTTCGTTGTCGAGCGTTCATAAATACAAGCCATGATTTATATCTTGTATTATCGACACGCGAGCTGTCACTTTAAGGTCACTTATTGCTTATATTTGAACTTTATGTTTTTCCTTTCGTGCAATCAATCATACAACAAGGGTTTTCTAATTTTATCTGCTTGTGTGGTGAATTTTATTTAGCGAAGGACTTAAATGTCACGTTGGAGTTGTAAGTAGGCATTTTTACAACTTAGACGTGAAATAAATTACGGTATTGTGTACAGGTCTAGTAGACTAGAAGTTTCCACCAAAAGTAAATCCTAGGAAAACTATTTGTAGCAAATAACTTTCGCCAATATAAAAAATTCTTGATCATCTTTATAAATTCTTTATAATAAATCTATTTATAAATTTACTATCGTTTTCTGAACCATGTCGTCCTCAAACAGTAGTAATAGTTAATTACAAATCTTAATCAACTGAGAACATGACACATTCATATATACAATGCGTATTTATTTCTCATATTTATTTCTCATAATGTGTTTGAAGTACTGTAGATGGTTGTATTCTAGCTATCGAGTTTTGATGGTGGTCAGTACCTCTCAGTTCTTCATTCTTTTGAGTTCCTCCTTTTTTATGACTCGGTCAGTTCATAGGATCTTAGTATTCTCCGATAAACCCACATCTCAAATGCTTGCAATCTTCTGCACATATCTTTGTTGAAGCATTTCTGAATCCATATTGTGAGTTACTAAAGTAATTATTTGACTCAAAATAGGAATAAAATTGTGGTTTGTTAACCTTTTCAATCACTTTCCCAAAAGTAGAAATAGTGCTTATGGGTTTGTAATTGTCAGTTTTTGAGAAATCACCTTTTTTGTAGATTGGTAGTACTTTTGAGTATTTTAGTACTTCTCGAAATACTGCAGTTAATAGAATTAATTTATTAAGATGAGTGAAAGGTATTAAAACTATTTGGTAATTTTTTTTTAAATGTTGCTATTAATTTCGACATTGACATCGACAGTAATAGTGGGAATTACAGTAAGCTGATATTTTAGCAATTTGTAATTGCCGATTATATTTAAATTTTTTTTGTTTATATAGTTTGACAAAAACGGGAGTTTTTTCAGCAGTTTGTCGTACTTTTTTTACTCGAAAATGCTTTAATATTAAGTTGCTATAAGTGTCGGTAAGAAAGACTGTCAAAAAATCAGAATCATTATTAATATCATAGAAAAAGTCCATATTTGTACTAGCTAGCACGTTTAAGCTTCTGTAAACCAGAAGAAGTAATAAACCGTTGAAATGTTTGATCAGTGTCAACAACTTTGTGCTCAAAGTCAATAAATAAAAATTGAGCTCGATGGTCAGAAAAACAAGGTTCAAATACGCCCACTCTGTAGATATTTTTAGAAAAAATTGTCTTAATGTTGTCGATGTAACTACTGGACTGGGATGTGATTCTAGTTTAATCGTTTATAGTTACTTTAAAACCAAAAGATATTAATAGATTTTGAATATCAAAAAAAGGGTCAAATTCAATTTTAAAATTTATATTAAAATCACCGTATGATCAGTTTGTGTGCTTTACTTTACCAAGGACGATAAGACATTCCTAAAATTCACCAAAAACAAGTTAAAGTCACGCTTACCCGATCTGTATACAGTTAAAAGTAGGTACATAAATTGCACAAAACTCAGAACTTTGCTCTACATTATATTCATTTAGATTAAGAGAAGAATACATAAGATATTCTTTTACATAAATTGCAACTCTACCTTGTTTCTCTTTTACCCTACAAAAGAAATTAGCTAATGAAAAGCCGGATATGCTAATTAATTTTAAATTAAAGGTTGCGGCTCTTGAAGAAGGCCCCCATTCGGTTAAAGGTGGATTTAGATTTTCCGATGAGCACTCTTATATTCTGGTTGTTGGTCCATTCTTCATTTATTATTGTGCCGAGGTAGTTGTAGCGCGTCACTTTTTCTACTGGGGTTTGGATGACGTCGACATCTAATCTGTCTCCTAATTTTTTCTGGTTCCTGTGTTTTTCCTGTAAAAACTTTTGTAAAGGCTATATTGCTCCTTGGTTTATATTTTATATTACCTTTGTCATAATTTCACGATTAACATATGCTTTGATGTTTTGTGTTTGTAGAATATACCAAAGATCGTAGAGAATTTAATAAACGTTATTATTTTTTAGAATTATTTGCACCTTACAAAGATTTCTGACGTACGCCGCTGTCGGATATGCTCGTACCTAATCGCGCATCATGTACTCAAGTGGAACAGAAATCCAATACCTAGAATTTCTCAGAAATATAATGAAAAATAATAAATAAAAAACATTTTCTTGTTTTGTCTTAAATCGAAAGCAACAGTACACGTCTCGGTGTGGTCAAGTAGTTTGTAATAAAGCATATCACGCTTTGTTTTACCAGCCTTGATATCGGAAGATAAATTGATTTTTTATCCAAACTTGTTTACAGTAACGATTGATTAGATTTTTTTGACGGCGTTGACTGTTTGTTTTGGCAGTTAGTGTCAGTGACATATCCGGAACGTGCCTTGATTGGCACCGTCGAAAATTGGACTGAAAAGGATGTAGTTTTGTAGTTATGTAAATTATTCTTACAGTATTTTATGCTGAGAGTAAAACAAAATAATTTTCAATAAGATTTTAGCGTTCCCAAGTGTATGCTTTCGTCAGGAATACAAAATGGTTGAAAACAAATTAAAGCTAATTAAAGAAGCGTTCACACTATCGATATAAGTACGACCTCTATTAGAAAGTACAATTTCCTTTGGAGTGTATCGAAGTTTTTTTTATTTTATGGTGGTATAGATATTTAACGTAGAAAACCAACCAATGTGTTTAACCAACAAAACCCACACTTGCAATTCACGTGCGAGGAGGAGCGGGAGGGATCTTTGCCTTTCCGTGACATGAGATTGCATAGATGTATAGAAAACCCATATGTAGCAATAGATTCATAAGCTACCACTCTCACCATCCTCCTAGGATGAAAACTAATTTAGTCCTAGCGATGAAAGAACGTGTCAAAAGGTTATCTCATCCGGATTATCTCCAACATGATCTCAACCTCTTACGTAATATTTTTGTTGAAAATTCATATCCTCTAAGACTGATTAATAAATTAATTTTTAATGTTCCCTTTGTTAATAGAAACAACAGACTTACTATGTCACAATCAGTGCCCTCAGCACAAAATAATTCTGCTCCAACAAGTGTGTATTTTTATGCCCTTCCATATATTCCAAAACTAACCGTTGAACTCACTAAGATTTTTAAAGACTTTAAGAATATCAAAATAGCTAACAAAGAACATCAAAACCATACGTCAGCTGTATAGCAAAATAAAACAACCCCTAACCACTCTAGAGACTACAGATGTTGTTTATTGCATTCAATGTACTGAATGTCCATCCACGTACATTGGTGAAACTGTAAGGAATCTGTCTAGCCGTATTATTTCTCATAAGAGTGATTGTAGATTACACAAACCTACTTGTGCTTTGGCAGAGCATACTATCGATCTAGACCATAAAATAGATTTCAACAATGTAAAAATATTAGCCAGAGAGAAAAATAAATTTAAAAAAACTTTCTTAGAGATGGTACATATCAGCAAGAGTGATAATAACAATCTTAATAAGAGATCTGAGATCCAGAATCTTAGCAAAATTTACAATTTTATATTGACTTTTGACTGAGCTATTTTGCATCTCAGAGTTTTCTTTGTTTCTTTTCTTTTTTTAAAAATTTCAGTATTATTTGAATACTTGTGATCAAACTTCAGTTACTAATTTAGTTTTGTTTTGTTTGAGTTATTATTTTTTCTAAACCTATTTACTAAATACTATTTTCTTTCGATTGCTTATGTTATAAATAACATTTTTAATTTCCCGCTTATTTTTTAAGTTGGTAATACAGTTGGTAGTACTCAAAATTCATAAACAGTATTTTGTGAGACGTTATTTTCAAAGTTGTTTTTTGTATTTTCTCCTAACTATTTAAACAATAATTGTCCACCCACTTTCTCTTTCTGCTCGTGAAATGTGACTGAAATCAAGCCTGCAGCGACGACTGTTTTAACATGTCGTCCTTCATATATATATGTAGAGTGAAAGTAGTGGCATAATACCTAAATCCAAAAATAAAGTTTTACAGTATTCCCTATACTCTGCTGTTGCAAGTGTCCTCAACACAAAATTCGATCTGTGTGAGCAGAATTACCCCAAACAGGTGTTCCGTAGTGTAAATGGTGCAAAGTGGTGAAGAGTGAAAAAATATTCACTCACCTCTATGCCCTTCGGCCACGTCTGTGGTTGAAAAAGAATATCCTTCAATTCTGCATCTGCTGGAATTCTGAAAGAATTGAATCCATTTACCTTGTTCGCCTTGTTTACAATTTACAAGAAAGTTAGAATATCTCGGACATATTACACGTGGAGAGAAATACACCTTGCTCCAACTGATTATGCAGGGAAAGATCCAAGGAAAGAGAAGCATAGGGAGGCGTAGAATGTCATGGCTGCGCAACCTGAGAGAGTGGTACGGATGTACATCAAATGAACTTTTCAGAGCAGCCGTCTCAAAAGTTCGAATAGCTGTGATGATTGCTGACCTCCGCCGCGGAGATGGCACTTGAAGAAGAAGACCTTGTTCGCGTACAAAGTGCACGAGAACTCATGTCATATGAGTTTTTCTGTACTATAAGATTGTTTATACTTTGCGGCATAAATCCACACTTTGTTTCTTGGTGCTAGCTCCTCACTATCGCTGTTATTACCCAAAACTTTTACATCCGACCGAGGAGGAGTAGAAATACTATAGAAATTGTTTCTCATATGTGTTCTACTTCTCGTATTTTTGTTTCTATATTATAACAATATAACAACCAGTGTATAAAAGTGGAGTTACTAGCTATATCATTGAATGTAAATCTGAAAAATGAGTTTAACTGGGAAAAATAAAGAATAATATTAACTAATCATATTAATTTATCGGTTTCGCTAGGTAGAAATCGTGTGATTTCTACCTAGAAAAAAATAGAAGCAAATTTTACCTACAGTTGTACAAAAATGCAAAAATAATAGTTATGGCAAAATGTATTATTGGCTTCATATAGTTAAATGTACGGTAATGTATAGTTAAATGTATAGTTAAAGACTCCCTTGAGTACCAGAATGAGAATGAAATGAAACAAAATGAAGCTTATACGAAATACTATTAATACCATACCATACATCAGTACAGCAAACATATTGATTTTACCTTAGAAGCTAGGATGGAGGATACATCCCAAAAATAAAAGGAAAAGCTCAACATCAGGTATAAAAATCTGTCTGGGAAATCCACAATATTGTAGCAAGAGCTACAAAATCCTATATAGATATATGAAATCTCTGTCATCACCCACTGAGTACTTCAGCAGGAAGTATAGTCAATATTGCTTGATGCTGCTATAAGGAGTAACCGACATAGAGTTAGAAAATCATTCATCATTATTCATCAAAATTTACTAAAAGTCACGAAAAACAAGTTCTTTAACACCTTAAGGTTGATGCTATATTTTTGCTTCATTTCAAGCTTTCCTGTATATTTCTTTGTTTTTCATGTTTAATATTGATTTAAGCATGATACTGAACATCTTAATACGTAATTAAAAAGTAGGTGGGGCACGATTAAACATGTAAATATTTGTGTAATAGTTTATTAAGAGCTTAAGAAATACTAGTGAAGCTTTCGTTAGTTTCTTAGAAGTAATTTAGATCAAAATTATTCATCCATGATCAATTTTGATCAGATTATTAGATATTTGAATTATAAAAGCTTAATTTTTGCTTAGCTTATTTTATACCCCTCAATGGAGCAGCAAAGACAAAGACATTGCTTTAAAACATTCATCCCACGCATGAGAAAACCGATCAAAACTCACAACTGATTAACAAAAAACAAACAGCGCGTTTGCAGTTTGACGTCCAATTTACTCTAGCAATTTATCTAGTAGGCAACTCGAGTCAGGGCGCACTGTGATACATGTGGTTCGTGATTGTTTGTAATTTCCAATAAATATATTCAATAGGTAGAGTAGCCATTTTTGAAACTAAACAAAATGACTGCGATTACTCTTGCCAAAGAGTTATGGGAATTTGGAATTGGTTGCCATCAATGTACAACCATAATTTGAGCGGAGGTATTTTTCGACATTAAACAAATGAAGGTGTTACGAATATAGATTATTATGTTTTAAAATTTAGAAATTCACAATATTCAAAGTATTTCAGTTTTTTTTATTTTTAACCCTATTTTGATGATTTTTTTAGCACACCGTGTAAAAATTTATAAATTTTAATTTAATCTAGTGAGTTTTTAATAAAATTTTTTATTTGACTCATTATACGGGTTAATCGAAAGGTGGTTTTTTATCCTAACTTTGAAACATCCTGTGGAATAAATCCGTTAGCGGATTTTTGTAAAACCTTATTTTTTGGTTGCAATCATGTCTTCTGAGTATTATGTTTTTTGTTTTATGTAAAAATATAGATTGGTTTATTTTTAGGAGCGAAATGACTTTGCCACCCACAATTTACCACTTTTCCTAATTACCATTATCTTTTGTATTAATTTGTAATTTGACGATGAGGGCTTTGGTGACTAATATCAAAGGAAGCACTCTATTTAAATAATGATTAAAAGCAACGACATGATCTTGGTTTTAATAATAACGTGGAACGTTCTTGGTGGAACAATAAAAACAATAACAAAACATAAAAAAAAACAACTTAAATGTAACTTATCCTTTATAAGTACGCAAATAACAAAGAAAAACTACTAAAAATACTACTAACTTAATACTGTGATTCGCAATGAGAAGTATCAACTAATGCAACTAATTTTACAAGGCAAGATAGAAGGCAAAAGATCTCAAGGGCGCAGAAGGACATCGTGGTTGAAGAACATCAGACAGTGGGCAGGATTGACTACCTGCCATACATGACATACATCTATTTAGAGCAGCTGTCAACAAAGTTGTATGGACCAACGTGATTATCCTCAGAGGATAGGCACCAAAAGAAGAAGAAGATAATAAAACCACGTTTAAATTAACCCCGACTCTGAGATAGCGCGT
>NW_027313873.1:0-19142 GCF_040954645.1 Diabrotica undecimpunctata
CGCGCTATCTCAGAGTCATATATGGTTGGTTTCATCCCTTATTGTTCTTCTCATGCATTCTTGTAGTTTAACTGTTTTTAAGTAATAAACTTATAAACTAATATATTTACTTCTGAATTTGGCAATACAATTAAAAACGAGAATGTAATACTAGAAATAGAACAGTTTTTAATAACATACTACATTTGAGCGGCATTTGCCGCTAGGTCTCGGTGCTATATAACAATAATACAAAATATAACATTTGATCATTCTTTGAACGTAATTTTAGGTTTAAGCTGTGGTTACAGAAAAATGATTTCATTTTTCGAAACATTGTGCGAGCTGCTTCAATTCTACACTTTATCTCTTTACTTGGATCTAGTTGGTCTGCAATGTAGGATCCCAAATATTTAAAGTTGGTAATTCTCTAAGTGTTTTGTTGATCTATCTGTAAGGAAGTATTGTTGTGAGGTTGGTGACTGAAATCATACATTTTGTCCTAGAAACATTCATAGAAACGTAGATCTCTACCATCAATGACATTGGTTCTTAATATATTCAAAAGCGTTCCAGGCTTCACCCTGTCGAAAGCCGTTTCGTAATCGATTAAAGCCACATAAATATCTTTACATTGGTCGCAGCATTTTTGGAGAAGTACATTTAAGCCAAAAACTGCCTCACTGTTACCCAGCGCATTCCTACTTCGTAATGAATAATGCAAAGAAAAAACTTTTCAATATATGGCTCATCAGACTAATTAATCTGTATTCGTCGCATCTTTTTGCACGCCGTTACTTCGGAATTGCTATAAAAACAGACTTTAACCATTTCCCAGTTATTTTAAACAGTAGTACATACAGCAGTAAAAAGCTAACTAGAGCACTGATGTGGTCTTCTTGTATAATTTTTAAGAGTTCAGCTGTTATTTAGGCTGACAGTGAATAAAATTAAAATCGCTATAATGGCAACCAACGTTCTGTAAGGGCATGGTACGTGAAGAAGAAAAAGCTGGGGTGTTGTCTGGTCCAGTTGCTTTCTTTGATTTTGACTGATTTTATTGTATATAGAAATTCAGATTTTAAAATTTCAGGCCCCTCTTGATTTACTGTAATGTCAGAGCAATTCAGTTATATAATTACTCCATGTTTCAAATATTTTTCGTTCATCAATGATAACTTTTCCTGCATTATCTACTAGAGTATTGCGTTTATCTTATTATACAGGCCAGCCACTTCATGAACTTTCTTATGCATATTGAACATGTCATGTTTCTTTTCTAATTCTTCCATTTCTAAACATCGATCCGCTATTCACATTTCTTTAGCCGCGCGTATTTTTTGTTTTATTTCTCTTTGTTTTTTCCGTATTCGTCTGCCTTGCCCTTGTATTGCCTTCTTTGCTCAAAAAGGTCTAGTATTTCTTCCGTCATCCATTGAATCTATTAGTTGCACTATTTCTTCTATTATCTTGGTCATATGTTCACGAAATAATTTCTATGTTTTCTCAATATTTTCGGTCATCGTCATTATTTATTTCATCTGATTGTTGACTATTCTGACTGATTATTTTCTATTTTACTATTGTTGATATCTGAAATAGTAAAATTATTTTGCTGATGTTTCTTCTCTATTCGTTTTAGCCTAACTCTTGCATCAGCGACTAAAGGGTTGTAATTAGATCAAATATCTGCTCCAAGGTATGTCGTAACTCTACTGATGGAGTTCCTAAATATTTTGTTGATAAGAATTAAAGAAAGAGCTAGGTATTTAAAAAATAATTCAATTTGAGTTATTACTACTCTGTCCATAGATTTGCCAGACACTCCGATGCTTTCATTGCTGGCATCCAGAGAGCAGTCGAAGAGGGTTCTGGAATTATTAAACCACTTGCATTAACTTCATCTTCGTTGAGCCAATCGGCATCCTTAGGCGATGTTTTATTGTAGCGCACAATGCACAGATTTGCCCTTTTGGCAGCAAGTCGCTGTGGGATGTGAAATAGATTCTACTGGTTACACATATTGTGTTCTTGAGGTCGCATTATAGTGATGGACAAAAGAAATCGTAGGGCTGCTTAAACGCTTTCCACTAAAACTGGAGGCGACAGGTCAAATGAAGATCTCACAAGAAGTGGTGAAAACTTGCATGATCCTTTTTCTAACTGACTAAGTACCACAAACTTATTTGGAATTGTGAATTTGTGGATTGGTCAGGTACCTACGTTACTTTGATGCGGTAGTTTTTTCAGGCTAAACCCTTTGGGCAGATTTTTTTCAAGTTCGCTGTCATTGAAGTGCACTGAGTCGCTGTCTCCAAATTCCTGACATAAATCGGTCTCATTTGGACAGTCCACCTCATAATCAGATTAATTCATTATTTTTTTTAACATAATTCTCAACTTTAAGAGCATATTTTAGTTTGTTTTCGTTCTTACAGTTTTAAACGCTCTTCATGTTTTTCTTTCTTCTTTTCTAACTGATCTTTGAATGGCGTTGATATCAAAATTTGCGAGTGCATCTTTTTGGCGTTATTTGGTCTTTCTTCCTTAAAAAATCAGGCAACAGGGTAACATCTTGAAACGTCACCGTTTGTAAATCATGAGATGGTGACATTCCAGCCACCTCAGATTCTAGAGATTCTAGAGGGAAATATATGGGGCAGTTTATAGGATATACTCCAGTGGATGTAAATCCATAAATTGTTTTAGCAACCCTGTTAACATTTGTGCATGCTTTGTTAAAGAGTTCTGCAATTTTATAAACTGTAATCCTTTCTGTAATAGACCTTCTTGAGAGGTCTAAAGAAAACGACATCGAGAGTCTAAAGGCGATGAGATAAATGGGGAGGCAGCGACAGCATCTTTATGAATCTTTGCAATACTCATAAGCTTCTACGGTGATATGGTTACCATAGTTGCCTAAAATTAGTAAAGCTGGTTCAGTTTCACTGGGAGTGGCATACTTTTTAAAATGTTTTAATCACTGAATAAAAAGTTTATGATTAGTCCAGCCGTTTTTGGAACATTTGTAAAAAGATCCAGGTTTTTAGAAGTGGTGTCATCCGTTGTCTTCCAAAAATAAAAGTAGGGGGAACATAAGTCCCTGTAGCGTTGAATGTACAAATAACTGTAGTGGTGTGTCCCCTATCTCCAGACGTTACAGCTCCTATTCTCTTTTGCCTTTTTGCTGCTAAAATTTTGTTGAACGGTTGTAATACCTGTTTCGTCCATATTATAGATGTTGTTGGGTGTAAATTTAAATTTTTCCATCACGTTTTCAAGGTTTTCGAAAAATGGTTACACCTCGGGCTTATTGAAGCCTTTTGTTCGGTTAGGACTAGTTGCTTCAGGTTTCCGCACTGAAATGTATGGACTTCTTGTTAAAAATCCTTCTGGCCACTCTTTACCAGCTTGTTGTGTTAAATCTGTGGTGATTATTAAGTTTTTCTGCAAATTCAAACGCAACTTTTCTGAACTGTATAGGTCTCAATCCGTAGTACATGTTCGCCAAAGTCTTTAAGTATTTCACTTTGCTGGCTTCTTGGTCAGAAGTAAAGACAGATTTTCTTCCTGGACGTGGACCACATGTTGTAGACTTTTTAAGTCTCTCTTGAAGGGTACTGAAAGGAATAGCGTGATCCTTAGACGCTATTCTAATAAACTTTCCATTTTGCACTGCGAATGAATGTGATGTCGTGGTGTCTAAAATATAAAGAACAATATTAAAATAGCCATATAAAACTTTAAAAAAATGTAAAAGATAAAATATTTCAAAATCATGGGGCAATGGCACTCACTCGTGGGGTTATACCAGTCAAAGACTGTCAATACTCCATTGTAAGTCAGCCATATTTACATTAGATTATTTTGGAAAGAGGTATTTTTTGTCAACTTTCAATGTGAATGTACATAGTTTATGAATCCTAACGTTTAATGTGCCGAAAGCAGCAATTAAAACACTGTTCACAACTATATAATTGCTTATTTACGTGCCGGTTAAAATTACAACGCACAGACAACAAACATCGAGTTGCCTACTGCGACAAGAGCAACCAACTGGCATGTGCTTAGTTGCATGCAAGTTACTTGGACAACTGGCCACTATGTGGAAGCACGTTCCTGGGATCGAAATTTAAATAAAAGTAAATATTCTGATGATTGCCATTACTCGCTGACCGGCATTCACCCGTTCTCCCTTATGGACGTGGAGTACATACATTGATAAAAAGCACTCGGGCGCAGTAGACTTTATGGAAAGGCTAGACGAATTAAGTCTGGCCTAGGTGATCGATAAATAAGTTCTACTAAAGTAGCTCAACTGCTTTGTTATTTTTTAATGATCTAAATATATCTTCCACTTCTTTCGTCGTTAAGGTACGTTTAGATCTGATATATATTACATGAAATTTGCGTCAGACATAAATATGTAGGTACTAATGTAAACAGTGAAAAATTTATATTACCGATATATATTTTAACTATCAACAACATGTGGCGACACATCTATAATGATAGATGCAAACACTTGTTAGTGTGAAATTGAAACTGTTGGACACGTATTGCCAAAAGTTGGATGATACTCTACTTTTGACACTTGTGTCATGGTCATGATACAAGACGGGCGATAAAAAAGAGTAATTGAAACGTAAAGTGAAACGGTTAATTAATTTGTATCAATTTATACTTATGACTTATGAATTATGGCAGATTATAAGGACTGATTAAAAATATAAATATAAATAAAAAAATAAAATGTATATTCGAAAACTTTGCTGGATCCTCAATAATCAGCTAAAATATTAACTGATTGTAGGCGTCTCAAAATCCTCTGTCAAATCCATACAGAAGTTTTGTCTCTTTTTTTTTTTAATTTTTAGAATAATTAAACATGTGGTGATTTTGCGTTTATTTATAGGTGTATTACATTCTTTAAAACAATATTTTTGTTTGTAGAAAACCCAAAATATCTCCACGTGCAGAACCAGTTGTACGAGGACATGCCCGAAAACTATTAAATGGGTTTTCTTGTGTACAGTGTCGAGAGGTAAATATTTATTGTCAAATATCTGGTATTCATTTACAATATTCGAATTATTAAATACAACGTTTATAATTTGTATATTGTTTTAGTTTTATGCAGGCATGAATTTAAGTCCTACAGAATTGCAAAAACGACTGGATGAATGTTCCAAACATCGTTACAAATATCAACCCCCCGAAGATACGTATCCAGGTAAACTTTTTTTTACGTATATTTTTTGTGGTAACCAAAATAACGCATTTTATTACACCTAGTGGAGTCTAGTATCCACAAAGAAAGATACATAGGTGCCTTTGGTAGATTGAACAACATTTTCAAGTCTAATATTCCAGTTTTTTTAAAAAGAAAGGTTTTAACCAATGTGTTTACCGTCCTTAAAAAATCTGTCTTAAAATATATTTTTGAGTTTTCGAAATTATGTCGAGTTTATTGAGTTAAAAATCACTTTTGTTCTTTTACTATTGATATTGAAACATTAAAAATCTGAAACCTTTTTTCTTCATGTTATATGATTTGTATTTGTGACCTGATTCAGATCAAGAGTTGTCTGATTTTGATTTGGATTAGAGGATTCTTTAAGAGTATCAGTTTTAACGTTTTTATTTTCGTTATGTCACGAACAGCAGGTTTGTGGACATGTAAGTTTTTTAAGACTTTGTTTGGTTTTCGTGCAGCAACTTGGCGCATTAAGAACCTTAGATTTTTATTGAAAAGAAGAGGAGAGCGAGTTTTCCAATCTAGAATTACAAAAACTTTATATTTTTTTTATATTTCCTCTTCGCTCTTTCAGACTATTAGCTTGTTTTTAGAAAACCTTTTCGAGTAATAATTTTTGTTCAGTTTATAGTGATAACTTGAAATGTTACCGTTAATTGAGATAGTGGTTTGATACTTTAATATTGGTTAGTTACGAAGTGAAACTTCTTGCTAGGTACTAGGCACGTGAATGCTAGTTACCTACTGGATAGCTCAATTTTCGTAGACCTCTCAGAGTAAACCCGATTTTCATCCAAAATTTCATTTTTTTATGGTAAAACTTTTTGCGATTATTTCTCGAATCTACTTCGGACCCAAATTTTTACCAATTTTGACCTTATTCGACTCTGACCTTGTGACTTTACTCGATTTTAACCTTACCGATTTTGTCCCTGTTTTCCAGGCGTATGATACACGAAGTTATCACTTGTCCTAATTATATGTAGATTTCGACAAATATTAAAATACTCTTTAGAGTCATCTATTTTACCCCATGGACAACAATTACATTTGTTAAGAACTTACAAAGTATCTTTTACTCATTTCATTATTTCATCGCTTATCGTTAGATCCTACCAGTGCTGACATATGGGTCAGAAACATGGACCATCTCCAAAATAGACGCAAATCTTCTGCTCGTCTTCGAAAGGAAGATACTAAGAAGAATAATGGGCGCATTCTGTGAGAATGGTATTTGGAGAAGGCGATATAATTTCGAATTGTACGAGAAGTATAAAAAAATAGTAAATGGTAGAGATGTAATATCCTTCATAAAAATAGGTAGGCTTAGATGGGCTGGACATGTGTCAAGAGCAAATGAAAATTACCCACCCAGACGAACTCTATTATCGGTCCCAGTGGGAAATAGGAGTAGAGGCAGACCACGACTGAGATGGAGGGACGGTGTGGACGAGGACCCAAGGAAAATCGGCGCGGCAAATTGGCAACGGTTGGCGATGAACAGAAACGACTGGCGAAATAGATTGGAGAAGGTCAAGGCTCAACTAGAGCTGTAGCACCACTGATGATGATGATGATCGTTAGAAGTTGAGCTTACTTTTTGCTATAATAAATGACATGATAATCGTACTTTGACAGTTGAAGATTTTACGTGCTAGTTTCTTTTGATCTGCACTTATATATTATTTTAGACACATTGGTGCCCTAATTTTTGAAGTCTCTAAATTCAGTATTTTTTGTTTCCTTTTTGTTAAATTCTTTTCTATTTATTAACTATCTTTAATCCATCTGTCATTTATCTCTATGTTATACTATCTATATCGATATAGTATATCAGCTATATCCTCACCCATCCCAGTGAAGTTCCCAAACTGAGTAACGAGGTCCTTGTTTTGTTCTTGTGTTAAAACCGGGATACTATCACTTGAAGTCAATCTTGCTCGCTACACCATTAGAGATAAAATACCAAACCTAGAAATAAGAAGAAGAACAGGGGGTCACGGATGCAATTGAAAAAAATAGCCATGGCTAAATGGACTTAGGCCGGACATGTTGCTAGATTAACGGATGATAGATGGACCAAAAAGATTCTGGAATGGCGATCAAGACAAGAGGCACATTGAAACAGGGGATGACCACCGACTAGATGGACAGATAATATAAAGCGAATCACCACAAATTGGATGCAAGAAGCTCAAGATAGAAATAGGTGGAAAATTTTACGGGGGTCCTACGTTCAGCAGTGGACATGATGAGTAGTCATTGATTTTGCATTTACCATATTGTTTATAACTTTCTCGTACACCTATTTTCGCTATATTAATTTGCTTTCAAATGTGTAAAAACCAAAATGCCGAGGTTGACGAAACAAGACAGAGTTCTCATCTTTTCAAGCAGGAGAATTAATGTCAACCCATTACGGATTAAATAAAAGCTAGAATGGACCCAGACAATCAACGAATGAATACCCGGAAAATGACTAGCTGAGCCGGCGAACTTCAGGGGCATCTGAAATAAGTCAAGAAACGTTTTTTCAAGTGAGATAAACGTAATTAACTTCGAAAAAATTTCAAAGATGATGGTTGGTAAAAAATTTTATATAAAGTTGTAGACTTACTTCGTCAAAAATAGTTGGCTATCCATCACATAAATGAATGTTATAAACGTTAAATACATTTACACAAAATCTAACACTAGATAAAAGGCAAACAGTTTAAAAATTGTTTCGATGTTACATTGTGGGCAATGGTAGGAGACAGAATGGCTCCTGGCCTTAACGGAAATGTTAAAGTGACATCTGACATATGACAACTTAGGTAGACTATGACAATTGTAGTGATCTGCACATTTCAAAAATTCTATGGTAAACTGAACAATGACCAAAAGTCCAAGTGACCACTAATATAGGAAAAGCCAATTGATGAAATATGAAATTATATTAATTACTATAATGTAGACTGTAGATCCAGATTTTGCACTCAAACATGTCAGTGATAACTTAGGTGTTAGTTTGGGGGCAAATGTAGTGGACACGTAGTGTGAATGTAAGAACTAGACTAAACAATCTGTTAGAGAGTTGTTGGTTGACGACACTAAAAGGGTCTACCAAGCACTACCAATACTATAGAAAAAAAGAAATTGAAATTGAAATACTTAGAAATAAAAATCAAAGTTGAAAACAATTTGTGTTCAAACTTAATTATTATACCACTGGTTCAGTCAAACTTACAGTTAATAGGAAAACTATAAAATTGAAAATGCCAAAGCATTACACAAGACCAACTATGTTAAAATATACAACTGTGGAAATGGCATATCTAAATTACGAAAAGATATGGAGCGTGTAATTAACGCCAACTCTAGATCAATTGATCACGAACAAGCTTGTTTAGCAATGAAATGAAATGTTAATATTAATTAAAATATGAAATTAATAAAACTCTTAATGGATATAATCGGTGTAGGAAATCTAAACAGTCGAGCTGGGTATCCTACGAGGTGAAGCTGCTATAAAATTAAAAAAAATTGATTTAAATTTAGTACAATTTAAATTGATTTGAGTATTAAGGTAGTGAGGGTTTTAATTTGTTTCCTTAGTAATTTCCAAATCTTCTAATAAGTCCAACTCCAAGTAGTTTTTCTTCCTACCAATGCCATGTAAAATAGATGAACCAGGATTTATATTGAAATTATGTTTACTGTACTGTTGGTCTTAGTGGACTTTAGGAGTTTGGTCTGTTTAAATGTTCTGTGATTCTAACAGACAACTTTCGGATGGTTCTACCTACGTAAGAGGCATCGCAATCATCACATTTCTGTTTATAAATACCACTCTTATCCAGTGTTTCCATCCTGTTTTTGGTGTTAATTAAAAAGGAACCTGAAGTGTTGTGTGACTTAAAAGATATTTTGACATCCTTAATTGTAGAAGTAAAAAGTTTTGATATTTTTTTTGGATATGTTACTGATATAAGTAAAGAAGAAAAACCTGATGTTATTTGTGGCATTGGGTTGAAGCAAGCATTGTGATGAATAAGCAAGCTTTTCTGCAAATTTAATTTTTGCTCTATTTAGAAGCTTATGTATGATGTTAGGATCGTAACCATTATTGAAAGGAATTTGCTTAAGAGTACCAACTTCTAAATTGAAGTTCTCATTAGAACGAGGAAAATTTGAGAAGTCTATAAATGTAAACTGTTGAAAGTAGCTATGTTGTGTTGGGTTGAATAATAAGATGTTTCATGTATAACATGATCTGTTTGAGTAGGTTTTCTGGAAAATAATTTGTACTCTAGAGGATATTTTTTACGAGATATAGTTATAACCCAAGAAGTTCAACTTTTCAGATTCTGGTTCCAGTATTGTCAGATTCTGGTTCCAGTGTTCCATCTAATTATGTATAAATATAAATTTGGAATATTAATTCATTAATATTTTTTTAGGTATATGGGGACATGGACAATTCCAGATGAAAACATTAATAGATAGGAAGTTTTTGGATAGAGCTGCCATTTATAAAGATCTCCAGGGCTGTCATATAAATAAAATATATTTTTTGTACAGGAACTTTAATATGTTTTATATTTTGTAATTAATTAAATTTATTTTCGAATACATTAATACATAGGAAGTTTTTGATAGGGCTGCCAGTTTTAAAGATTTCCATGCTGCCATATAAATAGAATATATTTTTTGTATAGAAACTTTATTATGTTTTATATTTTTGTAATAATTAAATTGATTTTCGAATACATTGAAGTTTTATATTATTTAATTTGGAATATTGTCTTCACTGAGAATACTTACTTAACCGATTAGCTCCCTCTGTACTCGTTTAAGTACAGCTGCCATACTAGTGCCATCTACAATAAAATAGTTGCAATTATTAATAATTACACGAAACTAAATACCCCTAACACGATAACCTTAACAGATTTCGTTGAATGATTCAGCTGGTTGTTAGGTTTGATTTATTGTTTATGAAGTCAACACGTGCGTTTTTATTTTCTCGACATCGACTTTGTAAATTTACAGTAAGTTTCTCTCATTTACTTCTTTTTACCATCAAATGGTTTACAATAGGTTTAGTAAAGGGTTTTTTAATTTTTTAGAATTTTAATTATAACGTGATTTATTTGTTTTTATAGTTAGGTGTACTCATAAGAGGTTTTTTGGTATGGGAGTACGAGAGAATAGGGAGAGTATTTTTGGTATTTTACAATTTTGTTACAGATATGATGTCTGTAGACCATTTTGAGAGTATTAGTGTTCGAAATGTCTCTAGATCATTCATCAACGGTCCATGAAATCTTCAATCTTGCCCAATTCAAGCGGTTGCTTAAAGTTTTCATAGACCGTTGATAACTGGTTCAGAGTGATATTCAGTCACGAATCGACATTTTATGTTTGCGTGGGAGACTTTTAAAAACGGGTTAATCAGTAATCAAAATGAAGCTTTCCATAAAGATTGCCACAAAAGAACTGTGAAGTTTCTCAAAAGAATTATGATTTGGGGCTGCATGTCATCAGCGGGTCTAGGAAGATATAAGGCACCAATTACCGCAGCAAAGTATCTAGAAATTTTGAAAAATATTCTTGTACCAAGTGCTCACGATCTCAACCAGGACCTGAATTTTATATTCCAGTAGGACGCTGCTGCATGCCATACAGCTAAAACAACAAAAAATGGGTTGAAACAATAACATTAAAGTAAAGTACGACTGACTTGTGTAAATCCTTAGTACAAACAATGGCAGACAGGATTGACGCGGTTGTAAAGGCGCGTGAAGATGTAAACCATATTAAAATAGTAATTTTTTGAGACATTTAGCTGTCACGATGTTATGCAACATTTTTCGTTTAGTTTGCCGCCAACGCTGCAATTCAAACTTTATAGAGACAGAACCATTTCAATACTTTGTTATTAATGATAGAGTTTAATATATTATTGATCTCGTTCTTTGGTTCAATAAGAAAGATCGAGAAGATCAACGTTTTCAATAAATTTTCGTTTGTCCAAACATTTAGTTGTTAGGCCTCATAGTTTTAAAAAATGCAATCCTACGAAAATTTTTGGTATGTCTCTTAATGAAACCAAGCTGTTTTCAAAGCCTTGTTGCATATAAGATCTATATGCAGATTGTAGAATAATTTTCACTAAAAATCACACCTAGCTCTGTGACATTATTGACCCTCTCAATCAAAATATCCTTTAAATTGTAATTAAAACTTATAGACTCAAGAAATCGATAAAACTGGAACACCTAACATTTTTCACGATTAATAGTTAATTTGTTATTAACACAACAGATCGCAAAATTGTCCAATGATTTCTATAACTCAATGGAATCAGAATAGTTCGAATAATACAAAATAATTTTTACCTGATCTGTATTATGCAAAGACGTCACAGTATCACAAGGATATGATAGTATCATTAACAAAATCTGCAAAGAGTAGAGGTCCTAATGAACATCTTAGGACACTCCAAAGCTTATAAAGCATTCAGTTGAAGTCAAATTTCTCAGTTTAACATACAAAGACCGGTCTTGCATCTAATTTTTCAACCAGAAAAGAAGTTCACTGGACAAACAAAAGAACTCAAGGTTTATGCAATAAAAGGCAATGCTCTACCTGTCCAATGCTTTAGACAAGTCAGTATAAATGAAATTCATCTCTCATGTGGTAATTACTTTAAAAATGCCACAAGAAAATAGCTTCAGAACAATATTTGTAACAAATGTTTCAACTTGGGCTTTGGAACACCACGAATGGATGTATGTTCTATTTGTTTGTCATTTTGATGAGCAAATCAAAGTTTGAAATAAATAATGCGCATAAAAAGAAAGACCTATTTATCAACAAACGCGTTCATACACTAAGGGCAAAGGCTTTTTATTCACTACTACGAGAGACTAAATATGACTTAATTACAATAAGCTTCGATTGTCAAAAAAATCAAGTATTGCCAAAGGTCTCGGATCAAAACGCTTACTATTAGCTGGCAGTTGTATATTTATAACCTTTTCTTTGTAAGGATCGTCAAAAAATTAGCAAACCAAAGAAAAAACTTTCATGCATACATGGACCGAAAATGAGTTTCATAAAGGATCCAGTGAGGTAAGTTCTGCTTTATTTCATCGAAACAAATTTGGAAGGCATTAAAACTTTGAGATTGGTCTCAAATAGTGTAGGGTATAGTCGCCACATGCGCTAAATGGTTTTTGGATGCCCCACAAAATTAACATTCTATTGAACTTTTATACCCAATACAGGTCACTCATTTCTTCCTAGCGATTGCCTTTTTAGTAGAATCGAACAAGTGTTGGAAAAATAGAACTTATTACCAGGCCAGAGCAATACAATGAGGTATTCAGTCAATTTGGCAAAGTAATTTGTATGATAAAATATTTTAAAGTTGCTAATTGGAAAGAAGAAGCCTATATGGTGTTAAAAGGCACTGCCTCTTGACACTTTAAGTTTTCAATTATTAAACGTATTGTTTTTACCAAGACTAAAAATGGATTAAAAACGTTTTGGTACGGGAGAGTCGCAATATCGAAGCGATATTGGAAAACCAAAAAGTGTTTGTAAGGCTGGAAAAGATATCAGGATGATTAATCCTGATATTATTGAGTTGGGGGCTATTTAGGTTAACCCCTTAAAACTTCGGGACGTTAATAAACTCCTAACAAATCATTTTGGAGAAGAGTGAAAAAAACTTAGAAAAATCTTGAGTATGATATGCTAAAAAACATTGATTCTGAAGAAAATAAAACATTGAACATATTGAAGGAGAAGCTGATGCTTGTGATGAAATTTTAGATTTGGTTGTTTTAAAAACTTTTTTGTTACATAAATATTTATTTTAAGATTTTTCAATAAAAATTTAGTTTCAAAAATTTAGTTGCAAATCGGCAATATCCAAGTGTTTGAAGCAAAACCAGAAATTTCCAAACTTAAATTGCTAATTATTTAAAATTTATTGAAATAATTAGCTAAGTTTTTGTGAATAACTAAAGCCAATGTACAAATAAATATAATAACAAAAAAAAAATAAATAAAATAAAACTTTAATAAAACGCTAAAATTTTATTAAAAATTCTATTTCCTGAAAAATTTGTTAGTAGAGATTGCTGGTTTTGCTTATAAACCTCTCACTTTAAATACAAGGCGAAATGCTCGGGTTCGTTCGGAAAAATATTTCCTATGAGATTTTTTTGCATAATCACTTTTCTGAGATACCCCAAAATAATGTTCAATGTTGTGATGTTGTGGTCGCCTGGGCGAAAGGCTGTTCAAATTCTTTTAAACAATTTTTTTTTAAAACAAATTGCAATAATAAATTTTTTTGGCTCAGATAAATTGTTTTTATGTTTTTGTATCATTTTGAACAGAAAAGTTCTATTGTAAGTTTTCTCTAAAAGTTGATCGTTTTCAAGTTATAAAATAATTTTTTAAAACTTAAAAAAAACGCAAAATGATGATTTTCAAAGCTCAAAAACAAAAACACAAGTAAAAATATTATTTTTGAAATCATCAGGTGCCTATATTCAAGTACAAACATTCTTCTATTTGGGCTTATTTTATTTCAAAACATTGTTTTTTAATTGTTAATAAAGCGGCATATGGCAAGGCGATAATATGTACCGGGTGGTCCAATAAGCCGATCTCTCGGCTATATATCAGAAACTATTCATGTTATAAACTTTAGGAGAAAAAATTCCTCAGTAAAAGTTGCCAAGAGAAATCGCTGGAAATAACTTTCAAGTTTCTGGGTTAACCGCTAGGGGGCGTAACCCTGTGAAGAAAAATTTGAAACCAGTTTTTTTGGAAAATATGCCCAATTATACCAAGTGGTAAATAAGTAACTAGAAAAAGGCCTAAATTCTGCACAAAGTTTTTCAAGTACTTTTTTTTATTTTTTCAAATAAAGGGTGGGGAGAGTGGAGAAGTAATTTGTGGATAAATACCTATAACTTTGGTTTGGATCCACCGATTTTAACGAAATTAGTGTCATTAGAAAGAGTGTGGATGAGTTAATTTACATTTACTATAAAATAATTGCATTTAGTTTTAATTGTTATAGGTAGAGGGTACTTTCGAATAGAAAAAAATTAAAATTTGTTTTTCTTGAAAATGTTTAAAGGAAACACCTATTTATTGTAAATTATAATGGAACTGGATTAAATTCGTACCAAAATCGCGCAAACCGCATGTTAATAGCTTTTGTCGAACTCGAGATATAAATAAAAACGCATAAACATAAGTAAGTATAGTATTGACTCACCCTGTATTATAAAATTAAATTAAAAAATAAGTCAGTAGGTACTTTCAAATTTTTTTTATAGCAGAAGAATCTTAATGTTGATACCTATTTTGTCCATTGTTATTTCATATGATTAAAAATAGTTTTTTCGAAACTAAGTAAAGCTACGACAATGAATTTGACGGGGAGTTCATATTGTTTATTATTGACTAGCAGTCAAAACATTGTTAAAAAAGTGTTATATTATAATTCGAATTGAAGATTGCATATTTTTCAATAGATATTAATATTGGTAATATTAGTAATTAATTATCAGTACTAGTAATTCGCGATGAGAATATCAAACTTGTTTTAAACTACGTAGTAGAGGTATGGACCGAAGATAATTCAATCAATGCTCTTGCTTTAATTCAACAGAATCCACTATAAGTAGTCGGCAAATCTCTATAGAATTAAACATACCCAAAACTACTGTTCTAAGGATTTTAAAACATCACAGGTTGGTTTTTCATATTATAAAGTGAACGTTTTAGGTCAGAAAGGGGAATTCCCTTTAAACTCTAGATTCACCTGTTATTTTAATATTACGATAAAAACGGCAACACGGCGCTTCTACCCTTTTATCCGCTTTTTAAAAATACTTATGGCACGATTTATCTTGTGAAACAATTGTGGATTTTTTCAAGATTTTTTTGAGTTTTAGTAAATATAGTGGTTTCTTTTTCACAAATATTTGTTGTTCTGTTTTTTAGACTGCATCCTTATCATGTAGTTCTCCACCAAGCTTTACATGAGAGAGATTTTGATGCAAGGCTGGATTACTGCAATTGGATGTTAGGTCTGCTAGAAGAACAACCGCATATAATGTCAAAGATTTTGTGGACAGATGAGGCTACGTTTAATAGTGCGGGTGGTGTTAATCTGCATAATATGCATTATTGGGTTGAAGAAAATCCGCACTGGATACATGAGGTGCAGGTTCAAGGTAGATGGAGTCTTAATGTTTGGTGTGGCATAGTTGATGGAAAGATCGTAGGTCCATATTTCTTTGATAGAAATGGCGAAACATAGTTGGATTTTCTGGAAAATCAGTTGCCTGTTTTATTGGAAGATATTTCCTTACAAACAAGAAGAGATATGATATTACAACATGACGGGTCCTGCGCACTTTTCTAGACGAGTTCGAGGATTATTTGTATACTAGTTACCCAAATAAATGGATTGGAAGGGGAAGTATACTATCATGGCCAGCTAGATCTCCAGACTTAACATGTCTGAACTTTTATCTGTGGGGAAGATTAAAGGACAGTGTACCAAACTCGACCAACCACGCGAGACGACATGAAAACAGCGTATTATAAACGCAATAAATAGTATATCAACAGGCTGAGATTGAAGCAGCTGTTTATGTCTACGCGCGAAAGATTACATCTTTGTGTGGGACAACGATGGAAAACAATTTGAACATTTAATTGGACATAAGTTTTAATGATCGAGATATTTGTATGATCTGTTACATATTTAATTTTAAGTTATAATAAAGGGTGAGTCAATACTATACTTACTTATGTTTATTGCGTTTTTATTCATATCTCGAGTTCGACAAAAGCTATCAACATGCGGTTTGCGCCATTTTGTTACGAATTTAATCCAGTTCTATTATAATTTACAATAAATAGGTGTTTCTAATAAACATTTTTAAAGAAAAACAAATTTTAATTTTTTCTATTCGAAAGTACCCTCTACCTATGACAATTAAAAACTAAATGCAATATTGTTTTATAGTAGATGTGAATTAAATCACCCACACTCTTTCTAATGACACTAATTTCGTTAAAATCGGTTGATCCAAACCAAAGTTATAGGTATTTATCCACAAATATTTTCCCACTCTCCCCCACCCTTTATTTGAATATTTATGCCATAGATCTTGTTTCTCTCTATTATATACCCCGCATCCTGAGCGCTCGTCGTATCATAAGCGCTTCAACAACGCTTAAAAAACAATATTTTAAAATGAAATAAGCCCAAAATACTTTCGGGAAATGATAGAACAAGGTTTGAACTTGCTTTTAGGTCCTTGATGAATTAAAAAATAATATGTTTTACGTGTGTTTTTAAGCCTCGAAAATCGTAATTTTGCGCTGTTTTCAGTTTCCAATTGTTCCTCGATCCTCGATTCTTCGTAAACGATTAAGTTTACAGGAAAATTACAAAAGACCTACTTTGTTCAGAATAATCCAAAAAATGCAACAATAGTCAAAATAATTTTCTTAAATCTCCATTAAAAGAAACTTATATTAAGAGTAAGATTATTAATGGAGCCTTTTTCTACGTGTCATCCATCCTGTAGGAAGTTAAAAGGTATACACGTACTTATACAATAATTCCCCATTCATTTATCTATGACGCCACCACTGAATCTCATTGATCCTGTTATCCAGCGAACGTCGTCCTTCGTATCCTTATCGTTTAGTTATGAACATGGCGTCGTTTCCTTGACGTTCGAATGTTTCAATATGTCGTTCATTTATCAAAAATTGAATTAAAATAGATTTAAAAAAATAACTCTTAAAATACAAGCTTTCGGCCTATGCGAATTAGTTTGATTAATTTTTTCTTAAGACACGACAGTGAACTTATGAACTTTGTGATATTATTCGGAGGTACTGCAGAGGTAGTGTTTATTTTTGGTGAGTTTGTTTAAATTTAGGACCAATCTAACAGGTTTTAAATGTACAGGGCGTTAATTTTTTTAAACTTATCAAATTCACAATTTGTAATTAGGTTTTCATTTAAACGTCTTGAAACACGATATTATGAACATTTGACAGTTATTACTATTCAATATTTATTTACACAGGATGTCCTAAAAATATAGTAGATCCTAAAGATACGAAACTACATATACAAAAAACACCGAATAATATAGTACATTTCGTTATAAAATCTAGACTATTGTCATCTCATGTTTAAAGTTATAACACTTAGTAAATTTGTAATATTGTTGTTAAATTCAGAAACCTTGTTTAATTGAATGTAATTAAAGTATCTGTAAAGGTAAGATGTTTTCTGTCTGTACCTACCTACAATACATGATTTATATATTTACAATGTTATATTGTATAGAACCACTAAAATTTAACATTTTTAATACGAATAAAGTATGCATAATTGGGAATATTACATAATAATTATAATCATTATTTAACATTAACACTGTTAAATCGAAACCTGTTATTAAACTAAATAAAAAAAAATGTTTCAACCATAACTATTTACTAAATACGAGTCCAACTAGATTCCATATATTTAGTGAACAATACCTACACCAAAAGCGATACTAATAATAGTATTAGTTAGGCCAAAGAAATAAATATTAGACTACTCACAATCAGTTTATTATACCTTAGACCAGGGGTCGGCAAAACTGTT
Source organism: Diabrotica undecimpunctata (assembly GCF_040954645.1). Taxonomy (NCBI): domain Eukaryota; kingdom Metazoa; phylum Arthropoda; class Insecta; order Coleoptera; family Chrysomelidae; genus Diabrotica; species Diabrotica undecimpunctata. Next base: position 17,940 of record NW_027313873.1, read on the forward strand.
TGTCCTTAAGGGCGCAATACTAAATTTGAAAATCACCGAGGGCGCATATTTTACAGATAATCAACAGGTATAAAGAGGCATTAAAAAAAACAGATTTTTTTTATAACTTTATTTTGTTGATGTCATACATAATGATAAGGGAAATTCACAAAATTTGAGACACTTTTTTTGAAAAACAAATATAATACAGAATATTCAAAAGTTTTTAAAACATTTATTTCAAAAACTTAAATTAATGTTTCTAGAACACAACAAAAAAAAATAAAGCGAATAAAACATATATTTTTCCAAAAAAATACATTTAATTTTTTTGCAACATTTAACATTAAAAATAAAAGGTGCCCTAATTTGGGATAGCCAGGCATCTAAACTTGAGACAATTACCTTAATTTGAGATACTATTCAAAAAAGCCCTTTCCTTCGCAGAAAAGGCAAATAAATGTGCTGGACTTTATTTCCCCACAGTCTTCATGTGCCCACCTGCCACATTGTAACACTTTGCCCATCGTTCGCCATATCTATCGTCGGAAAGTTTGCCGGTGCAAAAATAAACATTCCGCGTCGTCTTCTCCACTTTCGTTGGACGATGAATCAGCTAATGGAAAGTCTTCACTGCTATCTGAGCTTGAACTCGAAGAAACTTTCCGCTTCCTTCTTGATGTTTTGCCTTTTGATGTAGAAGGTTGACCTACGTCTTCATCTGCTATTTTTTCTTTGGGCGTTGCTGTTTTTTTTTTATCTAACACCTTTTGTTGAAATGTTTTTTTCTGGAGCAAATACACAATCCAAGTTTAGCTGGGGTACTAGTTTTTTTTTTGCTTTTTTCTTCTGCAAACTTTGCTCTAATTCTTTTTTGTAGGGTGTTAGAGTAATTACTGAAGCCTTTCCTGATCTGGCATGTGGTTTTATAGTGGTATCTCTCTTATATGTAGGGATTGGACAGATGTCTTTCGGAGAAACAAGTCGTTGATGAGGTAGTGGTGGACTAGGAGTTCTATGTTCTCGCATTGGATGATTTGGTTGTTCATGGTTTGGTTCTATTATTTGTTCTTCCCTTTCGTTTTGTGTTTCTAAGTGCTCTTGAATTCCAAATTCAAAGTCCCTAAAAATATGGCGACAAATAGGGACCAGTCCAGTTTTTCGGAAACCATTGCAAGATATTTCCACCGTCGCAGCTTTGTTATACACTCTGAGATAGCGCGT
>NW_027313874.1:0-19136 GCF_040954645.1 Diabrotica undecimpunctata
GCGCTATCTCAGAGTGATAAAGTGTTTGGTCCTTCGTGCTATATGAATGTGAAGCGTGGATAGTGAAGCAGGAAGATTTAAAAAAGCTGCAAGCGTTTGAAATGCGGTTATACAGACGGACGCCAAGAATCAGCTTGACCAGTAGAATGACCAATTAAAATTAGAGAAACAGCTTTCCTCGGTCATATCATGCGTCACACTGAGTACAAGAGTTACAGCTTACCTTGGAGGAAAATATAAATGAAAGGCGAAGTATAGGCTGAAAAGAGAAATCTTGTCAGAATTACATGCAGCCTAGGATAAAAGCGAATTTGTCGGAATGGTCGCCAGCTTCAACAGAGATGGCACTTAGGGATGGGAACTATTATTTAGTAACATTTCTTTTAGTAATCAGCCTGTCCTCAGACAGTGTCATGGCTTTGGATACTAATTCAATTAAATTAAAATTAACATTATTTGTTGTTGATTTAAATATATCAAAGTAGATAAAAGTAGACACAGTAGGTAAACAGTCTGACGTATTGAAACTGATCAACACGTTGAAGTTTGGCATATGTCTACTCAGTCATCCAAGTTTTACGAAGAGAACTTTTTGAATATTTACGGGTGTTTGAGAAATTAAAATGAAGAACTGTACCGAATTAAGTAAAAATTGTAGATGGAGTCGTTTGGTCTTCATAGACTTTTTCACATTGAGATGTAAACGATCTTGTTTGTATACCCTACATCTATATTTTTGGCTTTAGGTGTTAGCGTTTACTGCTAAATCTCGTTTTTGTCGAGGCCATGCTTTAACAGGCCACGCTGGACTTGCTGGGGCCACATTCTTGTCTCGTGAAAAAGTGAGAATTAGATGGGCATTTTCGGAAAAGCAACGAATTCCTAAAGAAGGCTCTGGATATCACCTACTACTCCGAGTTGATTCGTGGAGCATTAGGGATACCTTTACCATAAAATTGTATCACGACTCTCGAAAAGGAATAGAAGAATTAATTTCGCTTAAAGTCACCAGTATTTTTACATTCGAATGTTCGAATTACTCTACGGGTCTCTAGATCGGTAGATGATGGAATGCTAGACCAATGTTCGATAGGCAGGAGGCTGACGTAACAATATTTATACTTTTTGCTTCATAATTCAATAGTTACTTGTTTTAAAATGTTCTGGAACCACAAATATTTTTTATTTTGGATAATTCCAAATGAACTCATTTTGATATTAATAAATGTAGGTTTATGAGGATTTTTCTTTTTTAATTTAACAAATCTAGATAAGTTATTTTTCATCTCGATTTTTCTTCATTTATTTTCTATGTAATATTTTTAACTTTAACTTGTAAACACAGAAACAATAGTTAATTGCAAATAAAGTTTCCCTTTGTTATATTAAGTTTTATTAGAAAATATTGCACTGACGACTCACAGCTTATTTTAAAGTAAAATACGTGACAGACAAAGTTTTGAAAAATTAGAAAAAAGTAAAAATAAACCGACTGGAAAGAAAATGACTTTATAATGTTCTTACATCTCCGTTTTTCTTTCTAAAATATATCGTGCTAGTTTTGAACGAAAAGGTTTTCCGGGAGAGGCTCATTTATGGAAAATTAGCATATTAAACGTTTTCTACTTACCTATAAGAGAAAGGAATAACAATGAGGTTTTGCGTGGTGGCGTTCATACAGGCTCTTAATGTTAAGCTTCATAGAAATGTAACACAGCAGACATCTTAAAAGCAAGAGATAGAAACCTACATGATACAATGAGAGGAGTTATACAGGCTGTCTTTTGAATAACTTACGTGGATATTCTAATATGCAGCTGAGACGTATAGCAGATGTTTCGTAGAAATCCTGTATTTACTTTTGTATGAAAATTGCTGTTGAATTTATTCAGCTAAGTTGAATACAGTTAACAAATCGGCTGGTCTTTGAACTCGTATGCGATAATATACAATTTGTTAAAGTTCTTCTCAGAGCTTTCGTTCAGTGTGTCACAGTTTTTCGATTTAACGTGATTAAACACAAAAATATTGCAGCGTTACATACATACGCGGTCTGTTCCTAACTTCCGTTTGATTCGTTGATATTTAAAATACACACTTTCTACAGCCAATCAATTACCTGAATTAGGAACATTTGACGTAAAACTTCATCCATGTTGACCATCCTTTCGAAGTGTAAAAGGGTGAAGTGATCGTTCTCGTACAGGTCAGTATTTGAAATTATTTTATTTTGGATTATTTATTTTTTTATTAAAATAATTTAGAAATATGCAACAAGTACTGATACTCAAATTACTTAACTATTTTCAATTAGAAAAGGAAACTGGACAAACTTTATTACCAATTTCTGCTGTTCGTGAATTAAGTTTAAAATTATGCTGAAAATAAAATAACTTTACCTAGTGTTTACCGTGTAACTGAGGCTTTAGGAATTTCTTTGTCAACTATAAGATGATTGGCAAATGGAGGTATCCAAAAAGATTCTGATTATTCCACATCGAGTTAGAATCTATGGACGCGCTATCTCAGAGTAAACGACCTCACTTCGGCCATATTTTTTTGACACTTTTGACAGATCGTATATGTTTGTTTACGTTTGTTATTTTTCGAATATTTTAGTTTTATAATACTTTATAGAAACTGTAATAATATATTGTGATAGTGCATAATAATGGTTTCTTGTTCTCAACGTAGTTGCAGTGGCAGAAGCAATATTAATAAAAAATCTTCAGGAATAACGTTCTACAGGTTAGTATACAAATATGTAAACAAGTAATGGCCCGTACTTCAGAGAATAAATTAATAGTATTTGACTGTATTAATTTATCTTTATGTATAATATATCGTGTTTTTATGTGTTTACCGCGGGGATAAATAAATCATAGTTTATTAAAAATGTATTGCACTTTGTAGATTATGATTAAATAACTAGTCATATTTTTATAGTAGTTTTAATATTATTGAGTCCGGTCATGATTTCACCGCCATATTGGTATTACCGTTAGCCACGCCTACCTACGTCGTTTTTAATACACACGTTAATATGCTCATCAGCTTTTCCATAGATTCTAACTCCATCACAATTAGCGTTCGGTAGCCATTACTAATTAAATATCAAATCTAATCGAATCAATTATCGAATCTAATCGAATCAATTATCGAATCTAATCGATTATCTAATCAAATAGAATAGATTATCGAATCGATTATTAAATAGATCGAAACAATTATTGAATCGAATCGATTATTGAACTTAATTAAAATGGAATAAATTAAATAAAATAAAATACAATAAATAAAATAAAATGCAATCGAATCGGTTATCGAATCAAATTGATTATCGAAGCGAATCGATTATCGAATTGAATCTAATCGAATATAATCAAATATCGAATCAAATCGGAATCGATTATCGAACCTAATCGAATCGAGTATCGGATCGAATCGACTATTGAATTGAAGTCGATTATTGAATTGAATTGATTATCAAATCGAATAGAAATAAAATAAAATAGAATGGAATAAAATAAAATAATTAAAGTAAACTAAAACCATCGCTCCCTGCTTAGGACGATAAGAAAGGTGTGCTTTCTCTCCTCCCCAAATTGTAATTGTAGAATTAGAAAAACGAACTAACTATGCTTTGTATTATATACGATTATAAAAAAGACAATAAGTGGATCGTTTTGTTGTCTTTTTTGAATGGTTGCATATTTATAAATTTAATAAAAATAATATTTACTATTTAATCCACCTTGCAATAAAAGTACTAGTTTAATGCCATAAACTTTTCACCTATGGCTAACTGCCATTTGTCAGATTCGTCTTAGTCTAAGATCCCAGAGCGATCAGAGATAACTTATTTTCACACAGATGAAACCTTAGAGTCTGAGTAGCATCTCGTGTGCTTTGAATACCTGCGTATTTATGAAACTTGCTGAGTGACACCTGGGCAGGTACCAGGTGAGAAAGGTAACTAAAAATAAGAGCTATTTAACTTAAATTTACATAACTGATTTTTATACATATTTTGTAGAATTATTTTGAAAATACTGTAATAAGTGTCAGACACTTGTCATGGACCAGAACTTTTGTCAGACGCTTTAAAGCTCCACTAAAATTAAATGAACTTTACTTACTTTTACATGTCTAATTTTTAAATATGTTATTAATGGAACTATAATAAAGTTATATTTAATCAGTCAGACAAATTAAAATGACCAAACATCCCTCAAACACAAAAATTGGTTAACCAGAAGTATGAGCGCGAGAGTGCTGTGCGCATGAGCCTCAGAGTAAAAAATTCAAATACATTAAGAATACTTACTGTTTTCGATTCGATTAAATATTTTTGCATCTCTATTTAAAAATCAGAGTCATCAAATAAGTCATCCCAATATACATCTCCTTCATAGCCTTGTCTTGCCCAGGTCTTCTATGATGTTCCTCTCCTACTTCTTCTAGACACTTAGTAATGGCAACCTAGTAATTTTATTTACAGCGCCTGATTATCATTTCTACGTTTCTTTTTACGTTTTAGACATGACTATGTCTGTTTTTCAATCTGCCTCAGTAAGTTGTCATTCCGTCGTTTTCGTGGTCTTTCTACTGATCGTCTTCCTATTGGTCAACCCAACTCTTGCTTCCTTTACTACTATATTTGTTATCTTTCAAAGACAAAACTTTCAAACAATACATTGCCGAAGATTTTATAAGCACTTGCTAACAGAGTAATGCCTCTATAGTTCTTACACTCCAGTTGATCACCCTTTTTATGCAACGGACATATTATTTCCTTTAGCCACTCTTCTGGTACCAATTCATTCTGCCATGTAAATACTATTAGTTTATGGATTGCTGCAAAAAGTTATCACCACCTTTTTTATACATTTCCGAATAGATTTTATCGATTCCTGGGGCTTTATTGTTTTTGAGTTTTAGGATGACATTTGACACTTCTTATATTGTTGGGTCTTCACTGTGTACATTTTGTTGATTGTCTATATTGTAACCTCCTTCAATATCGTTTATATTTAGATGTTCGCTTAAATTTTGTGCCCATCTGTTAAGAAATGAATTTTTATCATATAGAATTTCACCGTTAGTGTTTTTACAAATTTTTAATCGTGGTTAAATTATCGACTACTATTATTTAATGATGTGCAGTTTTTCCTGGTTTCATTTTTATTGAATAAACTTTGTATCTTATTGAGTTCTGTTCGTATTTCCTCTTCTTACGTCGATGTATTTTTTTCTTTCTTCTAAGACGTCTAGACTCTTCTTTTTTTCTCTGTGTATAACTTGCGTCGATGATTTTTTGATATGCTGCTTTCTTTCTATTTGTGGCTATTTCGCACTCATCATCAAACCAATGATTTCTCTTTTCTGACTTGGTTTTGCTCAATATTTCATCCGATTTCTGTAACACAATATCTTGTATATTTGCTCATAGTTGGTTGATGTCTTCTTCTTCTTCCAAGTTTTCTGTCCTCTTCATTGCATTGCATAATTATAATTTCACAGAATTCCAGCCGTTTAAAATTATCATCAGAAAATATTTCTTACTCCACATTGTACAACAATGGTAGTTGTTTTTTTTTTAAATATTCCTCACTCTTTTTTCATTGTAAATCCACTTCATCGGCAATTTGTTTACTTGAACATGGTGTCGCTTTACGCAATGCACAGACCTGAGTTTCTTTTGTTATTGACTAAGTTTCTTTTTACGAGTTTAATCTGATTGGCAGCAGTTTTTACATCTGCCATTAGTACAGCCAAGCTTCTTAAATTAATGAATTATAACCAATATACTTTTTTCTACAGGTACTGGCCTATTTTCAAAAGCTGTAATAAATAAATTAATAGTTTTTTGTGCAGACTGGCACCCAAAGTACCATTTTATTATTTGTTTTCTTTTTGTATTTGTCGGCGTATTACATTTTTATTATTGTTATACCTAGCTATTTCTGAAATAAATGAGAGATTTGACTTTAAAGAGTGTAATTGGATCAAAAACAATAGAGCTTATTGTACGGTGTAACGCTCTGATTGGCGTTCATGAACAATGTGGAGGGAAGACTAGTTGGAAATATGATTTAAAAATACACACAACGCAAAAATCTAGGGATATTTTTATAAATAGACGTATTTTGTTTATCTGTAATCAACTTAAAAAAACTAATATAAAATTTGTAGTTTAAATTGTTGTTTAATATGTCAAAAACCATAAATTGCAAAAAACAGAAAATTTGAGCAAAAAAAAAATATATTGCAAATCACCCATGTTTCACATACCACCATAAAATGTTAAAAATACGAAATATAAACTTAAAATAAAGTATGGCCACCACGTTGGTTTATCACAGCTCTACATCTACTGTTCATGCTCCGAATCACATTGTTAATGTCTGCTTGAGGTAGTTGTGTCCATTGTTATTTCACAAGCTCTTTTAATTGAAATTCATTGTAGATATTGCCCATATGTGGAGTAATTCTTCGTTGGAGCATGTCCCATACATGCTCAATGAGATTCAAGTCCGGTGATTGTGCTGGCCACGGCAATACATCAATACCCTAGTTATCCAACCAGTTTGTTACAATATGCGCAACAGGTGGCCGAGCGTTATCATGCATAAAGTAAAAATTTTCTCCAACAGCAGCAGCAAACGGGCGCACAACAGGTTCAAGAATAGTGTCCAAATATTGCTGACTTGTGAGAAAGCCACGTGAGAAAATGAGGTCAGTTCTTCCGTCAACCATGATTCCGCCCCATACCATTAATGTACCACCTCTGTATGTATACACTTCTTGAAAATGTAATCGTTCTCTATTTCCGAGTTGTCTCCAAACTCTTGTCCGACGAGAATCTGGATGAAATCCATATCTAGACTCGTCACTAAACAAAACTGTGGCCCAGTCATTGTCAGTCCAATTCTGAAACTCTTGAAATCAGGTTAATCTTGCAGCGCGATTGCCTCTAGATAGAGGTGGACCTCTCAGTGGTCGCCGACTACGAAGATTGGCTTCATGGAGACGATTCCTCACAGTACTGCTGCTAATTGTTACATTATGTGCAAGCTGTAATTCATTAACCAGCTCGGGTGCTGTAAATGTTGGCTGCCTTCTGGCATTTAAAATTAAATATCGGTCTTGAGCGACGGTTATAGAGCGACCACATCCTGGATGTTGCTTGGCTGGACTCCCAGTGTCTCTAAACCGACGCCACAAACGAGTTACGACGCTTTGGGAGACACCCAGCTGGTCAACAACTTGAGTTTGTCGCATACCAGCTTGAAGGAGGCTCACGGCTCTATTCATATCATCCAACGTTAAATGTTGGCGTTGCATGGTAAAAAGACAATATCTTTAACTCACCTATTAAGCAAGAATGGTATAAAGTGACTAAAATTAAAAACAAACAAAACATAAAAATGTCGATTTTTTTGTCCCTCATAAAAAACATTCTAAAACACGTATTGCTATCAGTTTTACAATTTTTTTTTTATAAGATGTGAGTGTCTGTATCAACAATTATAGTACAAGCAAATTTATATGGTCATGAAATTTCTGTCATTGGTATTGTCAAATTATTAAAATATCCTTAGACTTTTGCGTTGTGTGTATAATGTTAGTATCTTTATTACATATCTCGCTAATTGTGTAATATTAACCATAAATTTTTTCCGAACCTGTATATGTGAAGATCTCAAATTTTTTTGTTAAAATTGTGAAACAATAGGAAGAAATAGGAAAAATTCACTACAACACGTTTATGAGTGATCCCTGGATACACGGATCCCTGGCTCCTTCTTAGGATTAAAAAAACTAATATAAAATCTTTAGTATATTTTATACCTGTACGTGCAATAAAAGTCCAGATACTTTGCTTAGCTTAAACTGTTGTTTGAAAGTTTAACAACCATCAAAGAACTTTAGATGCTTAACACGCGTGTATCTTACATTTAATTTCTGCTACGAGCTTCGGAGTTTTCGTGTTTTCGTGTACGACAATATGCTGTGGTATTAAAAGTTCTCAGGATATTGTTAACATTGAGAAAATAGTTATGTGAACTACATACACGCTATATACATACACAGTCTAATTGAATTTTTAAATTTTAACTAACTGTAGGGCATACCTACTTAAGAGTGTCGCATGAACTCTAGTTGTTCATTAGACATGATGTAAAAAGTTTATAAGACGAAGCTTTTTCAAAGCAGTTTTCAAATTATTGTAAAAGCTTCTTTTATATTTATTTCAGTAAAATCTTTTATGGTCTACATGGTACTTTTCTTAAAATTTATTGGCGCGAAATACAAGCTCAAAAACGCATTCGAAATTTTCAAAATTTAATAAAAATCTTAAATGGCGAAACTGTAAAAGAAATAGAAGTTCTTTGGAAGTCAAATTCATTTTAGAATACATTATGGAATACATTTACGTTTCCGGTGGACGACCCGGAATGCATCCGGATCGTTCACGAACAATTCGGATCTTTACACTGACCCAAGAGATCAATTTGTCGAAATTATTATGATCCGATCTTTTAACGCCCTGATCAAATGGAAAGCTACTCTCAAAGTAGTCTGGGAAGCTCTAAAAGTGTTGCAAAAAACTTGGTCAATAATAAACGATCTTTGAAATAAAACTAACACAGCTTAAAAATTTTCCCTTCAAAACTCTGAAAATCTAAATAAATACTTCGTTAATGTGAGAAAAAAAAATATAAAATCGACTATTTTACCGCAATAAGATCCGATTTCCTATCTCCGCAATTCCAAAAGTGTCTCAAATTCATTCTTTGTAAGACCAGTTGATAAATCTGAACTTATCCAAAACAATTAATAGTATCAAAAGCAAATATTTCTGTAGATCTGATGGACTATTCATAAAAATTTTCTCAAATCTTTTAAAAAATATGTTGGAACTTCTGGTCTCACTAATTAATGATTCCTTTGAAAAAGGTACATTTCTGGAGTGCCTATTCCAAATTGAAAGCAGTTTGTTATCTAATGTTAATTTAGAGTTTCGACCTATCAACCAGTACATATGTCTAAATTTAATGCCCAGTTGTTTCTTTTTGTAAAGATGTGCTTCTGCCAGGTTGGTCGTTTGTCAAGATGGATACCTACGTATTTTGTGTCGTTCGCCTTACTTAATTACTTGCCATTAAGTGTGACTGGAGGGCATTCACTTCGTTTCATTGTGAATTTTATATGTGGTCACTTGGTCTCATTTATTCTAATTCGCCATTTTTTTACCTAAGTTTCTATTTTATTTAAGTTTTCTTGTAAATTTTCTGATGCTTCTGTGGGAGTTCACGGCCAGTATTGCGGTATCGTCTGCAAAAGTAGCAACTTCTGTGGTACTGCTGGATGGGAGGTTTGCAGCGAATATCAGAAATAAAATAGGTCCTAGTACGCTTTCTAGTGGAAAATCTGCTTTGATAAGATGGAGCTATTCATCGTGCTGCTTTACCAAGAAGTATTTATCTGATATGTAGTATTTTAGGAGTGGAAAAAAAGGATATGGCAATTGTTCCTTTATCTTATAAAGTAGGCCTTCATGTCAAACCTTATCAAAGCCTTGACTGACGTCTAGGAAAGCTGCTGAGAGGTAGGATTTACTTTCCAATTTGACAGTAACTCAAACGTTGTACAAATTCTTGTAGAACCTTGTTTATGCTTTCTTGATAAATATTGTTTATTTCTTTACGAATTCTTGTTTTTAAGTCTCCAATATTTGCAGGTTTCGTTTTATAAACAACATTCTTTAAGTGACCTCACATAAAATAATCCAAAGGATTGAGGTCTGGCGACCTCGCTGGCCATTCAATATGTCCACGTCTTCCAATCCACCTGTTCGAAAGAATTTCGTTTAGGTGCCTTCGAACATCTAAAGCATAATGCTGAGGCTCACCATCCTGTTGAAACCATAAACTTTTATCAAATCCAAGATTAATTGTACTGGAAAATAAATTAACTAAAGTATGTACGAGATACCCACTTAAAAACTGAAGGTATGCTGGCCCGTTTAAATTACCTTCGAAATATTAGGGTCGAATGATTTTATTTCTTACAATGCCAGCCTTAATCATTTAATTTGAATGTAGCCTCATCAGAAAAAATAATATTTTGAACCAAGAGAGGGTTTCGGTGGCTGTTATGCATAATTATTTCGCAAAATTGTATTCTTGCTTTACTTACTTTTACGTACTTTGTGTACCGTTGTTTTGTAAACATCGGTTACCTCCAGATCACTACTAACCTTACGAATAGAAGTGTGCGCATCTTCTTCAAAAGCAAGTAGAACATCTAATGTTGTAACATAATTTACAGAGAGACGACCTGATTTGCGTGCATTTTCAACCGTACCAGTTTCTCAAAATTTACAAAATAAATTACACACTTCCATCTGAGTTCGGCGATTTGTCTCCATACCCAATCATCATGAGTATTTCAATTCTTTGCTTTACACTCAAATTCATTTCTACTTAAAATTAATTCTAAGCAATAATACAGAACATTCACGAATTAATACAATTATTGTACTACTTAATTGTTATTGAACGTTACTAAAAATAATTACAGTTTACCAAAAACTAGAAGTAGGCTACTTTTTGCAATTGATAATAAATAATTTATTTTCTAAGCGCATATCTTTCAAATTATATCCATTAGACCCGAGTATTATACTTTTTTAAAATCAGCTCATATTTATCGATCTAAACAAGTCCTAAAATACAGGGTGTTACATTTAAAAAAAAGAGCCGATGACGTCATCACTGTAATATGTATCACCTTGAATAATGAAATTTTATTGTAAAATGAAGAACATTAAATTTAAAAATCGACGTGTTTTAGATTTTTTTAAAAAGGCTTTTCATTTAGGAAATATCGAATTTATTCAATACTTTACCGACACACTGTAGATTATTAATATTAAAAGGTTATAAGTAGACTTCGGCAAATATGCAAATAAAAATGTAGAAAATATGCGCATAAATATGCACGTGTTTACCCGAAAATATGCAAATATTTTACAAAATATGCATACAAGTAAATAAAAAAATCGTAAAATAGTAACAATTTTATTTAAAAAAAAAAGTGTACATAACTAAATATTTCCTACTATTCATTAAGATTTACATTTATTTTAAGTAACTACATCATTTTTAAGTATGAATAAACTTATTTAGAATTATGGTAACAATAAATGACCAAGTGGTGTTCAAAATTTTCTAACAAAAACTTGTGGCTTCTGTCTGAGTACATATATTTATATATGGAAAAACTTCGTTCAACATCAACTGATGTAACGGGAGCATTTTTCAAACTAACCAAAACATTTGGTTCTAAATTAATTGTTTCCGAAATATTTCCAGCTAGAACACTGACTACTTCAGAAAGAATATGGTAACCTTTATTTTTTTCCATAGTAGCTTCAAATTTTTTTAAAATATCTTTTCCAATATTACCTCTAACGTTCCGACAACATGACGCAAATTCTTTTATTAATGCTGTACTTTCGAACAATGACAGTTTTGGTGATTCTAACTGAGTAATTGTTTTTTGAACAAAACTAAAATTTGATTTTATAAATGAAAGTTCTTGTTGAAGCAAGTTACTCTGAAAAGTTTGTTTAGAATCCAAAAGAGATTGGGAACTTTCATCTGTTAACGTATCAATTATGTTCTTTATTTTAACAAAATGATCTGCATAAAAATTAGCTGCTTCTAACCATGTTCCCCATCGCGTTAAAATAGGTTGTGGTGGAAGAGGAATGTTAGGTAGCATTTCTTTATAAAGTTGAATTCTTATAGGAGATTTAAGAAATACTTTTTTGACACTGGATATCATGGTATTTACAAGAGGAAACTTTTTTCGTATTTCCTCTGCAACTCTGTTTAATCCATGCGCTACACAAGTAACATGTATTAAATCTGGGAAAAATATTTTTAAATTTTGTCCTGCTTTCACCATATAAGGAGCAGCATCCGATAAAATAAGCAGTAATTTATTAGAAGGAATAGTTGTCGGAAGAAAAAAAGTTGCTAATGTTTCTTGTATAAAACGCGAAATTGTTAAAGCATTTGTTTTCTCAAGTTGCTGGCATGAAATAAGATGAGATTTTGGTAAGGTATCTTCTTTAAGAACACCAATCAATAAATGAGCAATATACTTTCCTGAGGAATCAGTGGTTTCGTCTACAGATATGTAAAAATAATTATCTGCAATTTCTTCCTTAATATTAATTAACACCGACGAGTATAGCCCGTTCACATTATTTCTTCTTAGAGACCGATCACTTGGAACATTAAGTTTGCAATATTTTTTTAGAAACGAACTAAAATTTACATTTGCTAATTTTGAAAGCGGTATGTTTGCAGACACTAATGCGCGACACAAGTCTTCATTAAAAGTTTCTTGCTCATCTAATTTTTTTGAAGTAGATTGGAAACATTTAGCCATTGAAGTTTGATGTTTTCCTCCTATTTTTCCTTTTTTTGCAATGTGTGAAGCAGTTCTCACATGTTGGTCTATCTGAAATTTCTTCTCACATGCTATCTATAAATAAAAATAAAAACCTTTATTTTAACCCAACCTTTAAAATATAAAAATATACAAGGTGTTTTTGGTTAATCAAATAACTGGTTTGGAAAAAAAAACACTCGCTAAGTGTTTTAAATGCAGTATTAATCCACAAATTAGTTTTTGTTACTAACCATTAGTACATCATATAACTTATTTTAAAATTCAACTAAAGTTTTTTTTTTGTTAATTCAATTACAATAAAAATAATTGTGTTTTAGAATAGCTGACTTCATAAAAAAAAGTAAAGGTGAAAATTTTTTCCAAATACACACCATTGTATTGTACCATGGACAATTTTTTCTCACTAAAGGAAGCTATTTTTCATTTAAAAACAACCTACGAGTACTAAATTTCAAGTAAATACGTTTATTGGTTTTAAAGTTATTGTTGTTATTAACTAAAAGAATTTAATTTTTTTTAATTTTAACACCCTGTATCTCGAAAAGTAAATAAGTTTGACCCCTCATTATCTATATCGTTTTGTTCAATTTTTCGAGAAGTATCTACAGTCAAACGTTGTAAGTGTCATTTGGAAACACCCTGTATGTATGAAATATTAGATATTTAATAGAAAATATTAGATACTTACAATTTTGCCACAGACTAAACAGTAGATTTTTCCCATATCCATAGACAGCTCTTTATAAGGTTTAATCCAAGTTGAAGCACTGGTTGTTTTAGGCATTATAAAATCACAATCTTCCTTTTTGTTACGCACAACGAGTGTTTACGCTTTGAATATCAAAACAAAAATGATTTACAAATCTGAGCATCAAATTAGAAATGTTTAGGTACCTAATTCAATAAACTGGGAGATTTTGGAAAATCCCTAAATTAGGAACAAAACTATTAGCCGTTTACCTGCTGTTAAGATACAATAAATTGTAGATAGATTTGGGGATTAGATCATAAAATGCAAATGAGCGAACCCTTAGCGATTATCCAATAACTGAATGCCTCAGTGACCGAGACTTTCTAAGAATGTTGAGGGCTACTTAAATTGATCTTCTTTGAAATTGTAAATGTTTTGTACCTGTAGAGATTACGTACTTAGATCATTTCTTGATTAAAATGACTACAAAATTTTATACAAGAATTGAAATAAATTGGTATGTTTAAAAATTTTCAAATACAGTATAAAAATCTGAACTTTTATGCACTTTATGCAAACTTTTATACAAATATGCCAAAATATGAAATATTTGCATAAAATATGCACAATATGCAAAATATGCAATATGAATATTTGCCGAAGTCTATTTATTACATTAAGTTTAAGTTAATTTTCTAGAGCAATTGGCTTCTGGATTTTTCTCTTTGAATATACGGTATTCGCCAAAATAAACAGTACCAAAATTAAAACGTATTTGTTTGATTGGTCTCATTTTTCATTAACTGTCATATTAACACTACTCTATTATTAAAACCGTTGTGAAAATATTTTTCACAACTGACTGAGTACTTACGTAGTGCAGTGATTAGTGAATAGTGTAGTAGTGTCTTAAGGGTCAAGATACTGAGATCCCTAAAGACTTTGTAATGTTACAAATTAATAAAGGACTTATCTTACAAATACTGAGATAAGTACAGTAATTCAAACATATTAAATGTATTAAAAATATTATATCGCAATAAATATTTTTTTTCAATAGAAAACTTGAGCACACCTATCGAATATACTGCGTGTCTTATTTTATAACATTTGGATATACTTTAAATCAGCCTTGTACGTTCAGAAATTTTGATGAACATGATTGGCCTAGTAACACGGCGATGTATAATCCAACTGAGGTTTTAACTCTTTCATAGGCAGTGATATCAGTTAACCTATAAAAATTACTTTGACGCTGAGGTACAGATATTACCATACATACTTATGTTTGAATATATGCTGTTTTTACGGTTTTTTTAAGCGGTTATGTGCTAGTTGTGAATAAATAATTGTTTACATGAAAATGAATGTGAATGCTAAGGAGTTAAATATTATTTTTCTATTCTTCTGACTTTAATACAGACATTCATATAAAAACAATGATAATAAAATGTACTATTTGACGTATGCTAAATCTGTATTTGTAAGTGGGTCATATGCTTCCCTCCGCTCCGGAGTGGATCATCTGTGGATCATTACCAAAGATAATCAATCAGGGATCTGAAATTTTACCGGACGTAACAGCCAATGAAGTTCTAAGGTCAGTGCAAGAAATGAAAATCAATAAGTTCCCCGGAGGCGATGAAATAGTGGCAGATGCCTTGAAAGTGGCTGGAAAAAGATTATGGCAGGTCCTTGCCAAACTATTCACTAGATTTTTGCAGGAAGCAATAACACCAACCCAGTGGTATAACGCAGAAATTATCATACTTCATAAAAAAGGGGATGCTACCGACCTCAGGAATTACAGGCCCATAAGTCTACTTTCACATATTTATAAACTATTTACAAAAATAATTACGAAACGACTAGAAAATAAATTGGAATTTTATCAGCCCATAGAACAGGCGGGTTTTAGAAAAGGCTATGGAACAAACGATCACCTACTGGTAATAAAAAATCTTATAGAAAAATGCACTGAATATAATAAACCACTAGCTTTAATATTTGTCGACTATGAAAAGGCATTCGACACCGTAAATCAACAAAAAATGTTGGAAGCCTTGACAGAATGCCGAATTGACTATCGGTATATAAATATAATTAAACACATATACCAAAACGCAACAGCCAGTGTTAGAGTGGGTGATCGTCAAACCCAGAAATTCCCGATACAACGTGGAGTACGCCAGGGGGACACCATATCGCCGAAACTGTTCACTACGCTTTTGGAATATATATGTAAAAGGGCAAAACTGACCGACAAGGGCATAAACATAAACGGAGAAAAGCTTAGCCATCTAAGGTTTGCAGATGATATTGTACTAATAGCTGATAGGATAGATGAGGCCAAAGAACTTTTAAATCACCTCTACCCTTCCTCGCTAAAAGGGGGATTAAAAATAAATATATCTAAAACCGAGATGATGATAAATCTTGTAGTCAGCGAAGATATATGCGTAGGAACAAGATCCATAGACCAGGTAATGGCCTATAAATACCAAGGTCATGAGATTCGCATAGGAAAAGATAACCAAACCGTTGAGCTTCTCCGTCGTATAAGACTGACTTGGGCAGTCTTCGGCAAGCTGAACCATATTTTCAAATCGTCTGATATACCAATATGCCTTAAAAGAAAAACGTTTAATCAGTGTGTTTTGCCAGTGTTAACTTACGGTGCGGAAACGTTGACCATAACAGTTCAAAAGATCCGTATGTGTCAAAGGGCGATGGAGCGTGCTATGATGTGCGAGAAAAGATCCCAAATCGCCAGCTACGACAAAGAACAGGAGTGGCTGATGCAGTAGAGAGAGTAGCAACACTGAAATGGAACTGGGCAGGTCACGTGGTTCGAATGACAGATAATAGATGGACAAAGCGGATACTGGAATGGAGACCAAGAGATGATGCCTACCGAAGCAGAGGTCGTCCACCAACACGTTGGACTGACGATCTAAAACGTTGTCATAGAAATTGGATGCAAGAGGCACAAGATCGAAATAGATGGAAAATTATGAGGGAGATCTATGTCCAGCAATGGATAAGCGAAGATTGAATGATAAATATGCTTCCCACCGCCCATCCTCGTTGTTCATTTTTACTATTTTATTTTAGAATAGCTTATTTATATTTTTTACAGGACAATAGGGAAAATTCAGAAGAAAAGGCAGATGAAGGTGATTTCAAATAACTTAGAAATTTGGAAGACAACTGTTCAGATTCTTTTGGTGTGAATACAGCCTTTTTGGAATCTTCACATGCCCAATATTCAGGTAATTTTTCTCTCCCTACATCTCTGTTACATTTTCAACCATCTGTATTGGAAGATAGTGAAGATGAAGAAAATGATAAGGAATGGGATCACAACACAGATTTCTTTAAGAACCTTGCACTTGATTTTTCCAAAGATGCCAATTCTGCATACGATTTTAATATTAAAGGCAAAGAAATCGATTATTTCACCAAAATTGTTGATTTAGATATTCTTGATACAATAGTTTATCAGACTAATCTATATGCAAAACAGAATTGGTGTAGAAGGGCTTATAAGACAAATCAAACCGGTCCATCTAATAATTAACAAGATACAAAACTAGAGGAAATGTAAGCCCTAATTGAAGTAATGATTATAATGGGAATACATACACATCCTTAGCTTTCCAATTACTGGTCCACTGATCAATATTTAGGCGTATCAGCCATTTCGCAAGTATTTGGATCGAAGAGACACAAAAAACGAATTAAAAATTTACACCTAAACCACGATGAAAATGCAGTGCCTCTTGGCACTGCACTGGAAATCTTTGATATCACAAACTGCATAAGGTAAGACCACTTGTGTGAAAACCAAACAGTACAATTCAATCTACGTATAATCACTAATCTTACTTAGATGTTTATGAATCGATGAAAACGTTCATGGGCAGATCAAACAATACATGCCTATGAAGCCTGTTAAACGGGGCTATAAATTATGGTGTTTGGTAGACTCAATTACAGGCTATTATACAAATTATATACAAATTTACATTGGAAAGTCGGCAGACATTGACGGAGCAAAAAACCAAGGTGAAAACGTTGTTATAAACCTTGCAAACTGTCTAAAAAACAAGAGATGTTTGATATAGGGATGGGAAAAACCTACCGGTTTTAACCGAAAACCGGTTTTTTTACTTTGCAATAACCGGTTTTATCGGTTGTTTTTTGTCCCGGTTATAACCGGTTTTTTATTTTTAAAGTAAAAACCGGTTATTAGGTTTTTACGGTGATTAGGATTAGGTTAGGTATTATTTTAGATCCCAATCATAATTATTATTCTCAAGTAATTATTCCAAACAAAACTATAATTCAAATTTTATTTTATAAATACAGAAGCAAACTGAAAGTGCAAACTTGTAACCTATTGGATTAAAAAAACCGAAAACCGGTTTTTGGAGAAACCGGTTTTTTTGGCCGGTTATAACCGCCAGGTTAAACCGTAAGCAAAAAAAAACGGTATAACCGAAAACCGGTATTTTGTTAAAAACCGCCATTCCTAGTTTGATAGCCTTTAATAATTTCTTTACATCCTTTTTTCTTATGAAAAAGTTTATGCTTATTGAGTGATAAAATTTATGCTCTTGATATGGTAAGATCACACATAAAATTACCAGATATTTATAAAAGTAAAACGAGGATGTGCCGTGGAGAATTTATGTTTACTACAAAACAAAAGAAAGCTGCAATAAAGTGGATGGATAATAATTCAGTCAACATCCTGAGTAACTGTTTCTCTCCACGAGATACAGATTTTGTCAGTGGTGTAAATAAAGCTCCACAACAAAATTTGTCATGCAATAAATCCACCCTAATAAAATAAGGGGAGGGGTAGTTTTTTTTGACACTTTGAATCATTAAGAGTAGTTATGTAATTGTTAACCAGTAAAAGAAAATTATTTAGAACTATTTAATTTGTTGACGCCCAATAAAGGGTTAAAAAAGGAAAACAGAAAGGAAACCGGGTCACTCACTCAATAATAGTACTTATTGGTAGTTGGTCAGTACTCGTAATCAAACAGACGTGATCTCCGTGATTACCATGCAGGTTCGTGATAAATCGTGTTACATCTTCAATTAAGTACTATACTATACAAATCATTAACCCTTTTGATACTGTTGCCCTAAAAGTACGATTTTCATTTGCAGTTTTGATAAGCGGGCGCCGTACTGTTACGCAAATTAATCTCCATCGTTCAGGTTCTATCCCCGTAAATTTTTAAGTATTTAAATCTTTAAAGAGCTATAATTGTAATGGTACGTTCTACATTATCCATCTTGCTTAGTACTATCGTTCATGTACGTTACGATCCACAAATACTCCATACTGATGCCGTATATACACGGCAGCACATCACCCACCCTAGGGCCGTACTTTCTGAATACCGTTTTTTTGAAGTTTTATGAAAAATAATTCCACTACTTCGATAAAACGAATATAAACAAACTGCCGACAAACGAAAAACGGTTCAACCACTTCAATATAAAGAATGTAAACTACTGAGTGGCCGTCTCGATCGCGAAGTGCAAAATTTTTCCCGGCGCCGTATATGAGCAACGCGCAACCGATACTTAGCCCGTAGCCAAAGGGTTAATTATAAATTGTAAATAGTGTGTCAAAAATAAAGATGTAAGTACCGACAGTATGTACAGTATTGTGCGAATTAATGTGAACAGAGATCCAAATTCAGTTTTCATAACTTGGCACACCTGCTGCGCCTATTCTGTCAACTGTTTTGTCAAAAAAACAACATAACCTCAAAACCTTATTACTATATTGTTCCAGACACGTGCTTTGTGTTTTATATCATTATTATATTTTGTTGTATCTTAAGTTATGTGCAAGTTGGTGTTATTTTCATTGATTTAACTGTGCAATCAGGTTTAACTTTTTAATAACTCTGAGATAGCGCGT
>NW_027313875.1:0-19123 GCF_040954645.1 Diabrotica undecimpunctata
CGCGCTATCTCAGAGTATCAGCTAAAAAAAAGGTTAGGGTTTTATTATTATCATAGTACATATGTATACTGTAAAAATTTTTTAGCAGATTTACTTTCTTCCACTACATAAATTACCTTTATATATACGGCAATGTTATTAAATTATAAGCAAAAATGTTGTTAGGACTTTACTAGTAAGGATGGTAAAAAGAAAATAATATTAGTCCAGTCGTCAGAGAAAAAGGATACGCACAAGCTGAATTTTGCTGAGAATATAAATTTTAGGACCCAAAAAAATATTCAAAAAAGCTTGCCACTCCTACCCCTGACTTTCCCTAAACCCTCCACGTGGGAAGGGGAGAGGACATCCAGTTACCAAGAATCTGTACGACGTAAAAAATAAAAAATGTAGCTGAGGTAATTTTGAACTAATTAGCACTTTTCGTGTGGAAAAAATCGTTCGCTCAGAAATAACATTTGAAGCGACCGGCGATTTTAAATGTCGCTATGATTTTTAGAGGTTCAGTAACAGTTTCGTCTCCTGACCACTGGAGTATATTGACATCATGACTTTTGTTTTTTGGGCCCGTCACTTTCCTCACTTTGGTGTGCTTTATTTTAAAAATTTGTGTCAAAAATTTCAGCTGTTTATCATTATCCAGATTTAGCCATACGGCTTATACTCACCTAAGGGGAAAATTCGCTCATCTCAGATACCTACGGTATCAAAAATATTGAGCTCTGGTGGGACTTTTTCCATGTTATCGAGCTCTAAGTGACTTGGTATGCTGAAGTATCTCCCAAAAATTTTCGTACACATCTGGACGTCGCGAGGAGTACAGCTTTCTGCATGGTCTTATAGAGATATTCATTTAGACCCAGCTGTTTTATGTTATCTGGTAGGTTTTTGGGAATAACACCAGTAGTAGATAGAATAATAGGTACTGTCTGTAAATCACTATTAATTATCACTCCGAAATTAAGGAATGTCCATTAATAAAGTACGGCAGTGATGGGTTATTTTTGCCGATATTTAAAACAACGCATTTTTCAATGTTAAGCGGAAGTAACCATTCTGAGGATTATTTGAATATTGCCTCAAGATCGTATTGAAGAACATGTTGGTTAATAGTTGGATTCACATATAATTTCGTATCATCAGCGTAAAACGAAACCTTACTGGATACAATGAGCGAAAGATCACCAGTGTAGACACAAAAAAGTAGCGGTCCAAGTACTGATCCTTGTGGTACTTCACTCTTGACTGGCTTATCTAGTGAGTGGTCTTCCCCAACATGAACCCTGAAGTATCTGTATGATAGAGAATCTTGAATCCACATATATTCCAATACCATAGTGATCCAATTTTGCTAGTAATCGACGTTTTGGAACACGGTCGAAAGCTTTGGAGAAGTCTAAGTAGACTACATCGACAGGATTTCGATTGTTTAAAGCTAATGACCAATCATTTACACAATGAAGTAAGTTTGTGATCGTTGAACGACCTTTAATAAAGCCATGCTGTTGAGGATGGAACTAGGATAAGGATAGGAACCAGGCTGATCGGACGATAATTATTTCAATCAAGTTTATTTCTTTTTTGAATATAGGAGTAACCGAAGCCAATTCCCAGGACGAGTGGAGAGAACCTTGATTAAAAGAAGCATTCATTATAAGAGATATAGGGATGGCTAAATATTCTGCACATTGCTTGAAGAAAAACGAGGTGAGTCCGTCTAATCCAGTTGATGAATTATTGCGTGATTTCCATAAATGATGTTTAATTTTATCCGGTGTGAAAGATATATTGTCAAGAGTTTTAGACAAACGTGGGCACATTATTTGAGGAATGGTATCGTTAGGTTCGTCTATAAATACCTGAGAAAATAATAACGATAAACATTCCAAAGATTCGTTATTCGAAGAACATCATGTAGAGAACAAATAACAAGACGTGAGTAAGAAGGCAACGAATCACTAAATTGTTTAAATTTGTCTAATCTAATGGATAATCGAACAGGTTCTCCATAAAGTTTAAGATTTATATCTTGTTTGACTTTATTCTTCTTTCACTGAATACTATTCCTCTTATTTAGACTATAGATCCGCAACTTATAAGTAATATTAGGAAACTTAAGGCCTGCGTTGTGAAGAACATTGTTTCTCTGGTCAGATCCATGGGATGGTGATGGAAAAGAGTAAGTGAAAGAACACGATCAAGAACTGAGTAGGTACTGATGAGTTTCTGGAACTCAAGAGGGATCAGCATCACTATAGAATGAATCTACTTTTTTTTTCTAATTAACAAAGCTCTTGTAAAATGGATGAACGTAACGTAACGTAACGTAAGTTTTTCAGAAAAACTAACTGGTTCCACTGTAAACAGTGCGAAAGTCATTCAAAACTGACTCATTATAGCCTGTTCAATATATATATATATATATATATATATATATATATATATATATATAGTATGTTCTAGTTTAAGCACAAACTTGTATCTTGTGGTAACAAAGAACAATTCTCATTTGACACCACGTAAAAATTGAACTATAAAAATTCCACTTTGAGCAACAATAGTCTTTGTTGGTTATTCGCTATAAATCATATTATAACTACAAAAATTAATATATTTCTTACCTTTTATAGCACACGCCACAATGACAGTAAATATCGTCAGTAGATTCAAGACAGTACAAATATTATTGAACATAGAAGATTCTTTCATACCAACACATAGAAGAACTAAAAAAAAAATACATAAAATTTAATAAAAAAATTTCTTTTGAGTAATGTCAAGAGTATCTTTTAAGTTTTTACAAACGATATCTAAATCTCAGTAATATGCTATTGTGCAAGAATGTTATCGCTATGTTATTAGAGTCTCCCAAAAAGATTTCCTTTCTTATCATTGTAAGTAAAGACTAAAAAAGAATGTGAAAAGGCATATTCAAATAATTTCCCACAACTAACGTTATCCCTAGCTTTCGATTTGTTCTTTCAGATGGTTCATTTCCAAAGTGCGAAAACACCTGAACTGTGCATCTGTTGTACTCAATAACGGAATTCGGCCATTAACCGAAATTTATACCCACAATGCGTTGTGAATTTCGTTTATTTCTCACATCGCGTTTCGGGTATTTTTGACGTGGAATGCGTTGTGGATATAATGCGAAGACTCACATGCGACAATAGGAGGACCGTCGGACACACATGACGATTTTTCGCGTTATGGGCAATACAAAGCCCACAAAGGGAAACTTCTAATTTAAAAAATGTAAAAAAAATCTATAATATAAAAATGATTCGCAAAATGTATTGGTAAGCGCATAACTCAACAACGCATGGACCAATCTTAACAATTCTTTTTTTAAAATGTTCCTTGAAGTCTAAGGATGGTTTTTAGGGGAGAAAAATTTGAATAATTTCCGGGAAAACTCTAAAACAGCCCTTTTCTTTTTCCCATACAAATATTTTATAACGAAATGTAGAGTCAATTTGAACTTAATTGCTATTCAATAAAGTTTATATTAAATTACAAGCACACACTGTTGTCTAAATAATGTACGTGTGTTCCTAACGCCGAAGAGTCAATTTGCGCTTTATTGTCGCTGCACAAAGCGAGAGCGAGAGATTCAACTAATAATCGTGCGAGTTTGAATCGAGCTGCTTTCAATTACGATTTGTCAATTGATTACAGTAACTACCAATGTATTACTATTGGATCTATGAACTTGGTTTGCTCTAATTGTAAGGTATTGAAATACAAAAATTAAGCCAATGGATTGTGTTGCGCGAATGGAAAAGTGAAATTGATACCATTGGATCCACCACCAGAGCCATTGTACTCATTGGTTTCAGGAATAGGACCAGATTCCATACAGTTTTTGTCAAATATCTAACAATATAACAAATGCTTTCAAATGACGACGTTTGAGGCGTCCATCCAAGAGTTGCTGTATGATCTTAACACTTTAAAAGAATTAATTCAAAAAAATCTACCACTATTGAATGAACAACAGAAGTATGTATTTGATACAGATATAAAAGTAACAAATGATAAAACTGAGGGGATTTACTTCTTAGATGCACTTGGTGGTACAGGAAAAACTTTTTTGATTTCATTGATATTAGCAACAATTCGCTCACAAAATAAAATTGCACTTGCACTCGCTCCGTCGGGAATTGCAGCAACTTTGCTTGATTGTGGTCGAACAGCCCATTCAGCACTAAAATTGCCATTAAAAATGCAAAGCAACGAAACTGCAACATTTTGAAGAACTCTGCAATGGCAAAGGTTTTGCAGCAATGTGAATTGATTGTTTGGGATGAATGCATGATGGCACATAAAAAATCTTTGGAGGCTTTAGATAGAACTTTACAAGAACTACGGAGCAATCATAACCCATTTGGTGGTGCAATGATTTTATTAGCAGGAGATTTTCGTCAAATATTGCCAGTGATTCCACGATCAACGCCAGCTGATGAACTCAATGAATGTTTAAAGTCCTCCAATTTATGGACACATGTCAAGGTATTACACTTAAGCAAGAATATGCGTGTCGAGTTGCAAAATGACCAATCTGGAGACACATTCTCTAAACAACTCATTGACATTGGTAATGGCAAATTTCCTGGAGTCTATAAAAAATGGAGTCTATAACTCCTTGACTGGTTGCATTAACTTTCCTCAAAGTTTTTGTCAGTTTACTCGATCAAAAGATGAACTTATTCAAAAGGCGTTTCCAGATGTTGCTCAAAATTACAGAAACCATGATTGGTTTAGCGAACGGGCTATATTGGCTGTAAAAAACATATATGTAAATGGATTAAATTTCAAAATTCAAGAACAAATTACAAGCGAATTGAGGATATATTGAGATAATTGAGGATATATGATTCGGCTACTAAAAAGATGATGTACGCGCTATCTCAGAGTAATTTTTAAACTCGCTGGACTCAGCGAGGCAAACAGTTGCGTGTTCCCGTGTTGGAAAATCATCAGATTTGTTTGTATATTCACCAGATAATCAAACAAAAAACATTGTATATCATAAAGCACTACAATAAAAATAAAACAGATTTGTATTAATAATTATGATTCACTTGATTTACAATAAAGCGATTACTGAAAATACTTATATACGTTTTATTTCATTATTCTTTATTACATCGGTTATTAACCTTATGTTAATAACAATAATAATAAATAGTTAATTATCTCTATGTTTTGTCATTAAAGCACCCACTTTATAAATATTTGTCACCTTTGGGTTCCCACTATCCCTTTAGATTATTTTTCAGGTTTGAACCTTAAGTTCCCCTCTTAGTTTGAGCCCTCTGGCAAACATCCCAGTCGGGGTTTTTGGTGGGTCCAAAAGGGTGGCCAAAGTTCGTGGAAGCGAAGATACTTAGGTCACCAGAGCTGACCCTCACACACCGCCCTATCATCATGGTGACGGTTCTGTTCAGGAGAATTAAAGAAATAAACTGCCACATTCCAAATCTATTTGACAGAACGAAGTCTGTTGGGTCCGCTAGTACGTTAATAAAAATGATGGCTATAAAATATGTATATGATGCTAATAAAAATACATTTACCCACATAACGAAACTTCTAATTTTATTTAAAAAATACAGATAAAAATAAGTTTTAAACACAAAAATTGTTAAAAACAAATTTCATTTATTTTTGCATGTCAGCGATCCATGACACTTTGAATTACATTGTTTGTTCCTTTGTTTACAGGAACATTTCTTGTCGCCACAAAACCTTTTACAATTGCATCTGAGAAAACCTTGACCAGAACCTTTGGATGACATATTTGCTGTAGTTCTCAAGGGTATTTTTTTACTACTAATATCATTTGATTTAAACATGAATTGCTAATCGGTTTGAAAGAGTTCCTTTAAGTATAAATATTTAAGTGTAAGCCATCATTATTAATTTCAGAAACAATGGCTAATACATTTCTTGGAGTTAATCGACCTCTATCAACATCCGCCTCTCGACTGAAGAGATTAGTCCCCTTTTTTAAAGGAGCAAATCTTTTATTTGAATGCCTGAACTCTCATTTTATGTGATTCTTCTCTCTCATTCAATATTCTCTTACTTCTTTGGGTTAACTGATCATCATTGAAATTGCCGTCAACTTTGCCTTCTTGTATATAGGGTGCATCTTTATTGTTTTTAATCAGGTTATTATTATCCAGGATTTCTAAAGGTTTAATCATATATTTGTCTTGAGTCTAAATTCTCTTGGCAGGGTTTTACATTGTTGCTTTCTCCCTCCATTTTTTAAATAATCATCATGTTTGTTTTCCATGCTATTTATTAATTCTTCTAAGTCTTCTTCATTTTGTAGTTTATCAAGAACATCTTTCGGAAGGTGTGCATTTTCTAAACCATTTGTTTGTCTGCTGCCAAACACGGCTTCATAAGGACTCCTACCAATTCCTCTATGAAAAGATCTGTTTTTCTTGGACTGTATAAATCTCAACCCTTTGGACCATTTTGTATTATTATTACCATTTACCGAGTTAATCAACATATTCCGGACATCTTGATTAGCCCTCTCTACAGAGCCTTGATACAGTACCATTGATACAGTGGGAAGAGGGTTTGGCCTAAACATAAACTGTTCAAAAACAAAACACATGGTGTTTAGCCGTTTAGCACATCAAGATGCACGATTATATGTTGATGATCATATAATTCAAAGAGTGTCCAGTTTTAATTATCTTGGTTGCCATATTACTAAACAACTAGATCCAGATCAAGAGATAAAACGTAGAATCGAGATAGCCCGCACGACATTTTTAAAAATGAAGTCATTCTTCTGTAATGATAACTTGCAACTTCAACTTCGAAAGCGCATGGTTAAATGCTACATTTGGTCAGTCCTCTTATACGGTGTCGAAGCATGGACGTTACAAATATCCATCATTAATCGTCTGGAGGCCTTTGAGATGTGGCTGCACAGACGTATACTAAAAATTCCATGGACGGCTATGCTGACAAATGTGGCAGTCCTTGAGAGAGCAAATGCTGCTCGCGAGCTGCTTAATAACATCAAATATAGAAAGATGGCTTATTTTGGACACGTAGTAAGGGGAGACCGATATAATATTCTTCAACTTATTATGATGGGTAAAATCGAAGGACGCAGAGGAATTGGTAGAAAGCAGGCCTCTTGCTTGAAGAATATCAGGGAGTGGACAGGAATGAGGACAGGTGAGCAACTCTTTAGAATAGCTCAAAACAGAGACAGTTTCGCTATGTTAATTGCCAACGTCAAGGGGACTTGATAGGGCACGTTAAGAAGAAGACAGAGCCTTGACTTTATGAGTATCTTGGTAGACCGTAAACTATTTTCAGACCACGCCATATAGTAGTCAGCTCTACAATAAGCGAACTCACGGCCGTTATCACGTTGCAAGATATATGGGGCACCTACTAGACAAAAAATATCAACCAAGTGGTCAGCCCTTTGTGGGTATTTATATTGGTAATAAAGCGAAATTCGTCGTGTGTTTCCGACGGCCTTCGTAGCTTCGCATTGTGGGTCATTGTAATTTATCCACAACTCGTTCTGTGCACGTCAAAAATACCCGAAACGCACTGTGAGAAATAAACGAAATTCACAATTTCGGTTGTGGGTATAAATTTCGGTCAATGGCAAAATTCAGATATTGAGTACAAAATATCCAAAAAGTTAAAAGAAACTCCGAACCTATAACATGAACCATTATTGTTTTAAAATATGTGTACACATTGTGTAATTTTGTATTATATGTTTATTTTGGGATATTTTTACTTCTTCCTGTATTACATACTTGTCCCAAGTCTACACTTCCCATATTAAATAAACAGTGCACGAGAAGTGATAAACCATTGCAAAATGTTATTTTTAACAACATAAAAGACATTCCTTGTACTACTAATATTTTATGAAACATTTTTTGACTCTTTTAAGAGCTATTTGAATAAAAAAGTATTGCTGAGTTTAGTACTTACTTGTAAGAAGTACAATGATTGCTAGAGCCAGAACATCTGGAGTGTGTGTGAGATAAGGCACATCGATGGAAAACCAGCTTGCAATTGTTAAAGCAATTTTTTTCTGAAACAAAGCGTCTATATAACTGCTCATTCCGCTAGCCACACTGGCAGCTCCTAAAAGTAAAAAGATTCTATTGTATTTGGCCCAAAATCACAAATAAAATCAGCTTACCCAATACTGCCCCCAAAAGTAAATTCCATCCCACTACGAATGCGACTAGTTCTCCTACTCCCGCATAGCAGTAAGCGTAGGCGTATCCAGTTCTTGGTACTCTAGCTGCAAATTCTGCATAGCATAATCCTAAAAAACAAAATACTGAGGTAATAGATATCAAAACTGTTTAAATTTTATAAAAAATATACTGTACTAAAAATTCATTAAATGATACACATAGTCAAACCCACTGTAATGATCTATAATTCTATATAATCATTACATAGACCATGGCGGATCTGTTTTGCGGTGGATGTGAGAAGTGGCATCCGGAATTTTGCAAAAAAAGTTTTGTGCTTACTTCAATAATATTTAATAATAATCACTCACTTATCCTCTTCCTCAAATAGGTCAAGAATATTAATAAACAATTAAAATATTTAAAAATAGACGGGACAAAATATATACCACTATATATTGAAGATCTCACTCAGATAAGAGGAGAAAAGAAACAAAACAAGATGAACTTTAGATTCACAGGTTAGGGCAAGTTTGTTAAATACATCCAATTTGTAGGACAATATACACTACCAATTTTAAATTTTCGCGGCACCTATCATCTCTTCTCACCTATTGAGCTTTTGAACTCCCTTCTGCGCCGGTTCTTCTACGAACAGCTTGTTAGAATGCCACAATGGTGACTGGCAATTAATATAGAAATTCCGTAAATCATCAATTTGTCGCTATGCACTTTAAGTGCCTTTTAAACAAGTAATTATTAATTGTTTTTTAGTAATCATGTGAACATATCAATGTAGCTACACTATAATAGTTTTTACTTTAACTTGAAAATAGACACATGTTTTGTGTGTTGTTGCTTTTACTTGTGCTTAAATAAATAATTGCCAGGCGGCTGTTTTCCAAGTTTTTTTTTTCAATTAATTCTATTTTTATAATTCAACTATATTTGTTTAAATCTGTTTTTACATGGATTAAGTAAGTGATTGTAATCCTACCAATATGATTGCACTATGTGAATTGTTTATTTTTTGAACGAATTCTTTGTAACACTGCTAGCTGTTATTATAGTAAACCACTAATAATTTTCCAACATAAACATGCCTCATTCTGGTATCAAAGAGACCGCCTTTCAAATCAAGGTTGTCAGACATATTTCCTAAAATTCCTAAGGTTATATTTAAAAAATATGCTCTATTCTCTATTCGTTATTATTCAATTGCTAGTCAACGAACGACACTCTTAAAAAATAATATGAACATATTCTCAAAAAATATATCTATAAATTAATTAACTAGGTACTAATATTTCCATGGACTCTTCACTAATGAATTAAAGCAACCGTGAACTTTGTATATATTACTTATACTCTAAGTAATTTTCGAATATCGGCAACATTGTAGTCTGGAGAGAATTTGAACCTTCCGTCCATATCGACGTTGCCATGTTGGTGAATTTAGCGGTAATACTTTTATAGAT
This sequence comes from Diabrotica undecimpunctata, assembly GCF_040954645.1. Taxonomy (NCBI): domain Eukaryota; kingdom Metazoa; phylum Arthropoda; class Insecta; order Coleoptera; family Chrysomelidae; genus Diabrotica; species Diabrotica undecimpunctata. The sequence goes on from NW_027313875.1 coordinate 9,692, forward strand.
ATAATGATCGACTTTTAAGAAATCAGACAACTTTTAAGAATCCAAGTTCTCAAAAACGGTTTCAAGAATTGTATTATTTTTTTCCAAATTTCATTGATTTTATACCATACCTGGAAACATGAAAAATTGCAGATATATTAATATGGTATTAAAGTTATATTCACTAATTTTAAACTCATGCATTATAGCAACAGCGAAGCGCAAAGCTATAAATCGTAATGAACACCTGTTTGTCTCGCTATGTGACACCCTAAAATATTTCCTTTTGCAGAGGCGGAGGCTTATTATAAGGTAAGTAATATTATATTTTTCTAGGATGGCATTTTTTAAGATGCGTCAACTTCTGTGTTATCAATAAATAATGACAATTATGTTAATGACAGCTCCGAATTAAAAAATAAAGATTTGCACGTACAATCCCAGTCTTAAATATGTATGAGTGTTTGAAAAAAGAAAATATTGGGATGACTGATAATGCAATTGTTCTAATTGTATCTAATGCATTGCTATTGTCGGCCAAAAATATAACAAAGTCTTCTGCCGATTATCACGAAGATATGACGGCCGATTTATTTGAAAAGTGGTTTGTTGAACAACTCTTGCCCAATATTCCGCCGAATTCAGTGATTGTTATGGATAATGCTTCGTATCATTCCCGCATATTAAATAAAATACCTAATAATAACACGAAAAAGGACGAAATTTTAAAATTTATGCAACTTAAAAACATCACTGTTCCTAAAAGATTCCAGTAAAGAAAGAATTAATTAGAATTATCAAAAGTCGGAATTTTAAAAACGAATACGTTATTGACACCATTTGCAGCAGGCACGCCATACTCTTTTGCGATTACCCTCATACTATTACATTTTTAATCCAATTGAAATGGTTTGGGGTACCGTAAAAAAACGATTGCGAAAATATAATCAGTCACCAACATTAAGCGCAATGGCCATTGAGAATATTCGAGAAATAATTAGTGGCATTAATAGCGATGTGTGGAAAAATTGCGAAGCTCATGTTGTAAAAATAGAAAACGAATATCCTGTTTTACCGGCAATAGCACCAATAGTTATCCAACCTGGGAACGATTCGACTTCAGAAGACTCTGACGATTCTTTTCAGTCCTTCTAATTAATTTCTTTACAGCTATCGCGATACATCTTGAACACTAGTATTCATTATTATAAAGTATGTCGCATTTAAGATGAAGGCACCTCTATATATCAGCTACTAAAATACATACAGATTTGACATTTTGCACAGTCATACATGTTGATAGTGCACATTTTTTTAAGATAGTCATCTGAAATTTAAATTTTAAACGCGGCTTACTGCGAATCCACAAACAGGGTAAATTTTCGATATTTTGCTTCGCGTTAGAGAAATCGGAAAAACTTATTTGGAAAAGTTGTTCCACTTATTGTAACCGCACATACAAAATTTCATGACAAAATTCGCAATTTTAGTTTTTCAGTATTATTTGTAATCTCGATCCTAAATCTACAATTGGCTGTCTAAAGATGCATCTCGGGACAGCCAACTGTCCGTTTTAGAATCCTGACTACAACTGAAGAGCTTATTTCCAAAGTGTCTTAAATCCATATAATGAAATCCATGAAATTACAGATTTTCATACAAATTTAACATACAAATTATACAATTTTACAATTTTTATATGCACTTTTAAATGGTAAATAAGAAGTTGTTTTGGTACAAATAACTTTATTCTAGACTTGAAGAAATCTATAAAGTTTAAAAAAAGAAAATTAAAAAAATCGAAATTTTGGATTTAAGACACTTTGGAAATAAGCTCTTCAATTAATGAAAAAAGTAAAAGTGCGAATTTTGACATATAACTTTGTTATGTGGGGTTATAATAATATTTGGAACATCTTTTCCAAATAACTTTTTCAGATATTTCTAACTCGAAGCAAAATATTGAAGATTCACCCTGTTTGTGCATTAACAGTAGGCCGTGTTTAAAAATTAATTTTCAGTTGACTATCTTAATTGCTGGATAGACAATCTTTTAAAATTTTCTGACAGAATGAGCCATTATTTACAGATAATTGTAAAAAAAATATTATGGTTTATGTAAAAACTAAATAATAAGTCCAATATTCTTATAAATCACTAAAATTAACAAGCTTTAATTTGAAAGAATTCATTTGTTATTTATTCGATGTTGTGAGCCCGCTCCCATTTGAAAAAAAACTGATTCTGTCCTTTGAAGAGTCCTATTCAAAAATGCCCCGTTTAAACAAATCGAAGGTTGAAGGGTGCCGGACATTTTTGCCGGAAACAATTCAAATTCAAAAGATCACCTTTTTCGGCTACGGAAAATATTGCTTCGATTTCTCACCAAAATCAATGTTGAGACTTTAGTTTAGATACTCTTGAATCACAAAAATACTCATTTATATATTTTTCAAGCCTCGAAAATGCATATTAGGTATCGCATTTTTCGGATTTTAAATCGCCTATATCTCCAAAACTATTAACTTTTGAGAAAAATGACATACATCTTATTTAGAGTCACCCAAAAACCTAAAAAATATTTTTTGGAGCACAAAAGGTGATATTTTGAATTTGTATCTCAGAGTTGAGAAATTTTCCTGAATATAATTATGTAAAAATTAATAAAAATTATATGATTTTTCTTGAAATATGCGTTTGATAACTGATCCCTTTTCTTAATTTCCACGCCAATGGTCGGCATTGGTATCAAAGAATCTCAAAAGCCGACGCTTGGCAAACTGACATTGGAAAAAGTATACCATTGATATTGTATTGCTGCTCATGTAAGTCACACATTATTATTCTCCTTTCAATCAACATGAGAGGTCACTTTTATTCCTCCTCTTTTAATTTAAAGAGCTTTACCAATCCTTTAAAACAGTATTACTCTTGCAGATTTGGACTGATGCTGTTTTGTAACTACAAAACGAACATTTTGCTAAAATACCATGGAAAATTAATATCTTGCTTTGTTTCTTTTCTCCTCTTACCTGACTGAGATTTTCAAGAGTTACAGTGTGAAAGGGGACTCCACCCCGTTCCATTGTTTTATCACTGAAGAAGAAGAAAGAGAAAAAGTAGTCAGGACAATGGAAAAAAGAAACCTACTAGACGGTAAAGGTTATTAATACAGTAAAAACTGAATATATTCTTAGCTCTAGTCCTAATTTTTAGTTTTCTAAATAATCGTAAACAATTTTTTTATACACTAACCTCCAAGTAGCGATATTATAGCTGCAATAAAAAACGATATCGCAGATGCTGGACCTGCATAGGTTTTCGCAACAGATCCTGCGAGTTCGTAGACTCCGCAGACCTAGTGTAGAACCAGCACCTAGACCAATCAGATCTACCAAGGAGAGCACTCTTGCCAAACTTGTAGTTTCTTCATTGTATGTGAACGTCTTTTTCCTGGTAATCGCAGCGAACAGTTTGCTGGGCATCTGAAAACAAAATAAAGTAGATACATTTTGGAAATTCTAGAGTTTTTAGAATAGGAAGAGACAAATTGAAGATTCATCTCGTAAACTGAAGTTATTCTGGACTAATCAAACAATACCTGTAACGATCGCCTCGGTCCTTGTCAGCGCTCCGCACAACACGTACTCTTATCACAAGTTAGTTCCAGAAAAGACAGAATTCAAAAAATCCAAGAAGGGACGCCTCAGGGCAGTATACTCTGGCCCATTTTATATACAACATTTTTTGTTTCAGACCTACCAACAAATCCAAGAATAAGTTACAGCCCAGTAAGGAAGCATGATAAAAGAATAGTCCAAAACATAAACAATGATCTCTGAAGAATCACAGAATACACCGAAAAATGGAAGATCAAAATCAACGCCCAAAAGACGCAATTCATAATGTTCACTCGGGAGACAAGTCCACCAGTAGTAGAAATAACAATGGGAGGATGCAGGATCCAATCTGAAGATTTAGTCAAGTACCTAGGAATCCATCTCGACAGGAAACTCAACTTCACGAAGAACACTCAACAAATCAAAGTTAAGGCTGCTAAAATACATAAAACATAATGACTGTATTAGACTTTTGTTTCGATACAAAGCAGCGGCAAGCCGCTTATACGGTATTTCGACCTCTTTAGTCTCATCAGAGCGGTATATGCCACTGCTTTTAATCGAAACAAATTCTATCCCGTCGTAGACCAATAATTATCGAAATAACTATTTACAGACGTAACAACGCCATCTGAATAACAATAAGAGAAATCATACGATTTCCTACCTGGCGAAACTGAATTAAAATTTTTACCACTGTGCCTTCTACAACTTGCAAAGCAAAACAGCTTGATGAATTACTCGGCAAGGGAATCTAAAAGATGCATTCCACCTGCCGTTCATCATGGTCAAAAATTCGTAGTGAATTCAGTTTCAGGTACTCCAGAGTAAAGAACGGTGGCATATACCGCTCTGATAAACCTAAAGAGGTCGAAATACGTATAAGCGGCTTGCCGCTGCCCTATGTCGAAACAAAAATCTAATACCGTCATTATGTTTTATTTCTTTACTCTGTTTGGAGTACCAGAAACTGAATTCACTACGAATTTTAACCATGATGAACGGCAGGGTGAATGCATATTTTAGATTCCATTGCCAAGTTATTCATCAAGCTGTTTTGCTTTGCAAGTTGTAGAAGGCACAGTGGTAAAAATTTTGAATTCAGTTTCGCCAGGTAGGAAAATCGTATGATTTCTCTTGTTACTGCTAAAAAAACTAATACTTCCATATATTTTTAGGTCCAGTTCACTAACGAAGGCCAAGAAGATCCAGTCATACCAGGCCTACGTTAGATCGGTGATGTTATACACATAATAGAGTTCCACATTGGAAACCAACTGGAAAAAACTAGAAGCTAAAGAGACGTTTATGTTACATGATCATCGATGGAATCTACATGGGAAGAAAGAATAACAAATGCAACCATCAAAGAAAGGCGCCAGTATAAACCCACTGAGTGAGGTGGCTGAGAAAATGACAAGATACTTCTTCCACCATGCCACAAGAAGACTCCTTAAGACCAGAGACATCCTCGCCAATTGGATCCAGAGATGTTCATATCAAAACATACACTGATTGAGCACATACTCAGGGTCTAGTCCGGGGTGTTGCCGAAAGACAGCTAATCTGGAAAGTAGGTATAATGCCGAAAACAAGTTCCTACAGAAAAAGAAGCCAAGGAGTCCAGGGCAGAAAAGCTCCAAGATCTGAGAGGAAGCAGTCCAACCAGTAGGCAGTGTCGAAGCGGGACGTCAAGAAGAAAAGGCTACGATATCTTAAGTTGAAATATCTTAGGTGTGAAATGTTAATTATATTAAGACAATAAATGTTTTTATTTTTATGTTTTATTTTCATTTATAAGACAGTTCAAGGTTCATTAGAGTACTCATCTGATAACAACTCCACTGGCACTAGGGGGTAATAACTGAAGGCCAATCGCTTCTGAGCTGATCAAGAACCTGGAAAGACTCATAAGTAAAATAGTAATGTGTAGTAGAAAGTACGGACTCTCGCTCAATATCAAAAAGATGAAGTTTGATGAAAATTTGTAAAAAACAACCATACTACTAACGAAATCTTGATAGTAGAGAGCCAGCAGATCGAAAGGAGTAAAAAAGTACACTTACCTAGGAACATCTTAATAACAGAAAATAATGACTACACTGCAGAAATCAAAGTCAGAGTCGAAAAAGCACGTTCTAATTTTTATGAAAATAAAAAAGGTCCTATGTGGCAAATATTTAACATTAGCTCTTAAAGTACGCCTAACGCCTAACGAAAATGTTACGTATACAGTGTACTATACCTATGGAGTGGAATCATGGATGTTAAATCTAGACACAATGAGACGACTTAACGCCTTTTGAAATGTGGACCTATAGAAGAATTATTAGGGTTTCCTGGGTAGATAGAGTTACGAACAATGAAGTACTGAGAAGAGAATAGGTAAAAAGAAGGAAGTTGAACTTACAATTAAAGAAAAAAAGCTAACAAGTATCTCGGACATGTGATGCGGGGTGAGAAGTATGACATCCTGCGACTCATAATGCAAGGAAAGATAGATGGCAGAAGAAGTATCGGAAGAAGACGAATTTCATGGCTTAGGAACTTGAGAGAATGATTTGGATGTAGCTCCAAATAGTTGTTTTGAGCTGCTACTGCCTCAAAAATTAAATAGCTATGATGATTGCCAACTTCCGTAGCGGAAATGGCACCTGAAGAAGAAGAATCGCTTCTGCTAAAATGTTGATTCTAGTAGCATCTAGTTCCGTACCCGGTCTTGGAGTATTGATCCAAGACAGACCTATTTTTTCCCGAGTCTAAGTGTTGATTAGTCACTTTCCGCTCCTCGCCGGACCGGGTGTTGATCGTCCGTTCCATCTCTATTCCTCCGACCTATTCTTCCGTTCTTCGCTGCATGAGTCTTAACACATCGTAATTGTCGTTTCAATTTACGAGGGCCTTTGTCAAGTAATTCATTTTTGTAATGTGTTTACACTTTATAGTCTTTAACTGAATATATTGAGGATGTGAAAACTGTTTGTCTCAAGTTGGTCATTCAGAATTATGTCTGTATTTATTAATTTGTTAATTTCCATAGATTCTAATAAAGAATATCTTAAGTTTCATGTATTAATTATAAAAGTAGAGTAAAAAAAAATTGGTCATTTTATGAAAAATTGTGTTTTCCATCAGGTACTTAGAGGCAAAGGGATATTATTAACCTTTTCTGTTAATGATTCTGGCTGGATTTCAATAAAGAAGAAGAAATTCTCACGGCTTCTAAAGCATTGAATATTTTCTATAAAACTTTTAACGGAGTGGTCATTTATATTGTTTATGCTTACATTCCTAGTTTGTTTACATTTCCTTGGACTGTTGTTATCATACGTCTTTCAAACATTTGTACTACATTATCGTAAATAAATTTATTATTTTCGTTCATTAAAGACCAAAACAATAATTGGAAAAACCCATGCGGTACGAGAATGTTCATGTTTCATGTATTAATTATAAATAATAGATTAGATAAAAGTGGAACAATGTCCGTTAAAGTTAATAATGTAATTATTTCGAATATGCGAAAATTTAAACATAAGCTTATCTTATCTTCATTGTAGTGGTGTTTAACATTGTATACAATTGATTCCCGGTTGTCAATTCATTTACTACAAATAAATTGATAGAGAATATGATTAAAGTGGCAAATTTATCATCATCCTTTTTATTTTTCTGTATTCGTATGCTGGGTCCGTTTCCTCCAATTACATTACATGTCTTTTCTAAGCCTCTCCTACTAGAGCTTCTTTAATATACCCCTTTTACTCCTTCCAGAATTTTGCAACTTTAGCGAAGGTTCATACTGGGTTATTATCATTTCACTGCAGAAAGTCTGCATCTCTTGGTGTTATTTTTAGAATATCCCAAAATCCTAAATTTTTTTAATTTAGTACGTCTTGCTCAGTTGTTTCTTAATTGTTCTCTTCTGTTCTGTGGTGATGATTTATGAGCTGTAACATTTTTAGTTTGTTTAAATGAGGTTTGAGATGACTTCCAACCTACACAAACCTTAATTGTTAAAATAAGCTTTTACATCACTCGCGGTATTTCGGCCCTACAAAATTACAAACTACATTCGACCGGGGAGTTCTGAAGTCTTCATTGTAAATTTGTTTGAAATTAGAAGAGGCAACACCGAATATGGTTACAAAGCAAAGATAATGATGATGAGTCCAGTATAAAATAACTTTTGTAGTATCTTAAGAAATACTTTGTGTAAACTTAGCTTTAAGAAATATGACAGAAGTAGAAGGAATGGTTCCCGCCAAGCGATAGAAATAGAGGTTAGCTTGGCTCCTTATGTAGAAGCTTAGATCGTAATCAATTTTGTATTTTACAATTTAATAATTTAATAAAGTGCCAAAACGCTAACTTAGAGCCTATTTGTTTTCTGCTCCTCGTTCACAACAACTTTAAATTAAAAAAGAAGTGAAGCTAACCTAAGATCACATCCTAATAGAAACCAGGCACTTCTCTAATCTAATGGATGTACGTACTTATCGTGGAGCTAATATAGATTCAGACCACTTCTTAGTAGGCGCAAAAATAAGAGCAAGAATCTCAAATGCAAAAAAAGAAAAGGGCAAGAAAAGTACTCGCTACAATTTAAAACTCTTGAAAGAGCCCCGTGCACTAGAAAGGTATCAAAATTACCTTGAACATGAAAGCACAACAGATGAGAATTTAACAGCTAGCGAGCAATGGGATATATGTAGAAGAACAATTAAGGAAGCGGCAAACAACGTCCTAGGACCAGAAGAATCCACTCCACGCAACAGTTGGTTCGACGATGAATGTGAAGATATCACTAAAAGAAAAAATTATGCATATAAACTTATGCAACAAAGAAGAACACGGGATAAGGAGCAAATGTACAAAGATCTTAGGAAGGAGGAAAAAACGCATACATCGAAGGAAAAAGCGGCCCTTCGAAAACCAGATTATGCAAGAGCTTCAATCATTAAAGGGGCAAAATGAAACTATAATATCCTAAATAAGACAAGAAAAGAATTTAAACCACGGCTGACGATGTGTAGAGACAAAAATGGACATATAGTCAATACCGCTGACGCAGTACAAAGCAGATGGGTTGAGCACTTCAAAGAACAACTTGGTACCGAAGTGGAAAATGATGCGTCACCCCAAAAACCAAGAAATAACACTCACGTAGAACCCTCCTTCAATATTTGAAGTGAAAGACGCAATCACACGACTCAAAAATAGCAAGTCCCCAGGAGTGGATTGTATCCCGCAGAGCTCATCAAACATGGAGGTAACAGCATTATGCACCAAATTCACAACATAATAGTCAAAGTCTGGGAAGAAGAACAAATGCCAGAGGAATGGTGTCACTGGGAATCATATGTCCACTGCACAAAAAGGGAGATTTGTTGGAATGTAAGAGTATAGGGGTATAACTCTTCTGAATACAATGTACAAAATATTCTCCAACACCCTGTACAGCCGTTTAAGTACGTGCGTGGAGGAAGTCCATGGTGAGTATCAAAGCGGTTTTTAGACCAGGTAGGTCAACAATTGACCAGATTTTCGTGCTACGTCAAATCTTAGAAAAAACCAATGAATTTAATATTGACACGTTCCATCTCTTTGTGGACTTTAAGTCAGCGTATGATAGCGTCCTAAGAGGTAAATTATACGAAGCCATGAATGAACTTAACATTCCCCATAAATTAATAAGGCTCGTAAAAACAACTATGAGTAAAGTGATCTGCAGAGTGCAAATACAAGGCGATATGTCACAAGCGTTTGAAACATGTGCAGGGTTACGGCAGGGAGACCTGCCTGCCTGCTTTAATATACTCTGAGATAGGCG
>NW_027313876.1:0-19118 GCF_040954645.1 Diabrotica undecimpunctata
CGCGCTATCTCAGAGTTATTCAGTTATGTTTTGAGAACACTAATTACTTCTTGTATTCAAAGTAGACACGCGGGTATTGTCCTACAAAGTGTTTATTGCTTTTGTTCTCTATACTTAATCACCAATGTAATACCGACCGACTACATAATATGACGCAACAAATGCAGGCAGACAGATTGGTAAAACATAGGCGTGTAATCTATTAAAAAGGGATACATTCTATTTTCTTTAACATATTAGACAGAATTATTAATAATTTATTTAATCATATTGGAGACAAATCAAATCACACTTAGTCTAATCCTATTAGAGACATATTGTTTTGAAGATATTTTCTGTGGCAATTGCTAAGCTATTTTCTTACAATAAGCGTTTCTTACAATAAGGGAAAAGGACAATAGCGGTTGTTCGACCATTTATGTCAGCGGTCGGGGAACTTTTTTAATCATTACCCCAAAATATTTTGGTGTACCGTAATTTGGGGTAACTTGAGACGATGGGATTACTGGAGACAATTTGTAGACACTATTATTTTTCGTCGATTTGGCATCCCGGTTAATACTGTTAGTGTTGTTTTGATAGCAAAAGGTAGCTAACGTGTGGTTGTTGACCGTTAGTAATTAAATTCTTTAGTCTTATCTAAGGTAAGTTGATAATTTTTTTAATAAACATCAACTTTAAAATTGCCAAATTTCATGTAGTACATAACTTATATAATAATTCTATGACTAATATCCGAAAACAAGCAATTGTTGTAGAAAACGTAACCTCTAATATTAATATTGGTGTGCCGTAAATTTCATTGCGGCGTTGCCAAGTTTATGGCTGCTATAAAATATGAATTCTCAGCCTGACCTTGGTTGGTCAACTTGAGACAACTGTCTCAAGTTACCCACCACAAATTAGATACTATAAAAACTAGTTTCTAACCTACCTACTTACCTATCTACTTACCTTTTTTTCATTATTGTTTCAGGCTCAGGTATGGTTCGAACGCAAAAAAGAATTTTGGGATCTAGAAAATACCGAAATTTCTCGGAGGAGCAACTTCATAAAGCAGTGGAAGCTGTTAGGTCCGGGATTTCTTTGAGGAAAGCCGAAGAAAAGTTTGGAATACCACGATGTTCTATAAATAGAGCAATAAATGGAAAGAACGCAGGAAAGGTTGGTAGACCATTTGTTTTAAATGAAGTTGACCAAAATGCTTTAGTGATGTGTCTATGTTCAGCTGGGGATTGGGGCTTTCCTCTCCCACTATACGATATTAGACTTATTGTCAAAGCATTCCTCGACCGTTCTGGAAGAAATGAACATATATTTAAAAACAACATGCCAGGTAGAGATTTTGTCATGTCTTTCTTGAAGCGTCACCAGAACACTTTGAGTAATAAAATGTGCCAAAACATAAAGAGATATCGAGCCAAAGTCGACCATAACGCCATAAATATTTACTTTGATGAGTTAAATCAGTCAATGGAGGGAGTTCTTTCTCATTCTGTCATTAATTATGATGAAACAAATATGACAGACGATCCTGGTCGTAAAAAAGTTGTTGTTAGAAGAGGGTGTCGACATCCTGAAAGGATTATTGATTTTTCTAAGTCAAGTACGTCTGTAATGTTTGCCGCTGCCGGAGACGGGACACTTCTCCCTCCATATGTAACATACAAAGCTGAGAATCTTTATAATACCTGGACCGAACATGGCTCTAAGGGGACAGTTTATAATAGAAGTAAGAGTGGCTGGTTCACTTTCGAGATATTCGAAGATTGGTTTCGAAAAATTGCCTTGCCTTATTTCTCGAAACTAGATAAAAATGAGAAAAAAGTAATGATTGGGGATAATTTGGCGAGCCATATATCCCCATATATAATAGAGGAATCTAAAAAAACAACATAATCTTCATCCTACTTCCCCCAAATAGCACTGGACTTACTCAGCCGTTAGATGTCGCATTTTTCCGCTCAATTAAAATTAAGTGTCATGAAACTTTAGATTCTTGGAAAACAAAAAATCGTGGAACTGTGCCAAAAGATACATTTCCTCGTTTATTAAAAAAATGTCTGGAGGCAATGGGAGAGAAAAATCTTTCACAAAACGTAATAAATGGATTTAAAGGAGCAGGGTTAATTCCACTAAATCGAGGAGAAGTCTTGAAGAGCTCCTCTACAGGCAGTAGAGGATGGCAAAGAAAGTGAGAGTACCGTTGAATGGGTAACTACATTTCAAGAATATTTAGAAGAAAGTAGAAGGAAAAAGACATATGGTTTAAGAAACCAAAAAAAAAAGAAATTGAATGTTCCTGCTGCTAGAGGAATCTGTGAAGAGGATATAATAATTTTGGAAGACAAACCAAAGCTAGAAAAAAAGAAAAGAAGCCAATTAATGGAAAAAAATAAAGAAAAACCATCATCTAGTAAGAAAAGGCAAAAAACAAGTAAAGTAATTATGTCTAGTGAAAATGACGAAGACAGTTGCAATGAGGTTGTATTTGACGAGAGTTCAGATGATGACTGGGATTCATTTCAAGCAAAACAGATTCACAATATTACTGAAGAGACTAATGACCAGGATAATATTTACTCTCATCAAGATAAACATCCTGTGCAGCCAATAACTAAACAAGTTGGATGCTTTGTCCTAGTTAGTTATGACTCAAATTTTTATCCTGGAGTAATTGAAAAGATTGACGGTAAAGGCTCAATAATAAGTGCAATGACAAAGACTTCACGGGAAAACTGAAAATGGCCCAAACCTAAGGATGAACTGTATTATTGCTGGCAGGACATTGTAGGTAGTATTAAACCGCCTAAAGCCCTAAACAACCGAGGTATTTTTTCAGTACCCGAACTAAAATTGCTGTAATTAATTGTTTTTAAATAAAAGTTTTGAGCTCTCTGTCTTTTTTATTAACCCAAGAAAATATTCTGAATGTCTCAATTTAACATAACACTTTATAATTATATTTTCGGTGTGCCAAGTTACCCTATCAATGCGTAATTTGAGTCGCTTTTTGAATTTATACGACTCTCTCAAGTTACCCCATTCTAGTATGTAACTTGAGACAGACATAAAAAACAATTGAAAAAACTACTTGTGACAAAATAAACAGAAATATTCTATAAACATTTATCTGCGCGACTAATGTTTTCAAATAGTTTTTGAACATTAATTTTTTCTCCGTATGTAATTTCTCCGGTTTAAGTTAAAAAGTGTCTCAAGTTACCCCAAATTACGGTAAGTTGATATTACCCCATGGCGAAGAGCAAAAAAAAAACGGAATCGCCTCTTTTTAGCATCTTTCATATTATAGTCCCCAAGATAATTTTTAAAAGAAAACAATAATTAAAAATTTAATTTAAACATCATTTATTCAATTTATCAATGTAATACCTAGTAACATGTAACGGTAATAATAGTAGTATATATGTAATATACAGTTGGGGAAAGAAAATTCGCCCCCACAGAAAATATAAGTAAATGATAATTTCTTGTTATTTTGTAATTCATATCATATTTTTCTTGTATTATTAGACTGTAATAAAAATATCATATGAATTACAAAATAACAAAAAATAATCATTTACTTATATTTTCTGTGGGGGCGAATTTTTTTTCTTCTGTATACTGTATATAATAAACTGAAACCCATTTTGGTACAATTGAGAGTTGACAATTTGGGGTACTGTAACAAACTATAATAATAATAATAATGGTGGTACAAACAAAAATTAGAACAAAAAGAATAAGTGAAAACATTCTTCCTTCACGTTTTGGAGAAATGATGTTGTTTCATGTTCGACACAATTGCTTCAAAATTGGGACTGTTTGATGTAAGACAGATTTGACAACAGTCTTCGGCGTTTAATCTATTTCTCTTCGTCGTTTTTATGTCGATTAGAGTGGAAAAGCCTTGTTCGCACAAATATGTCGTTCCAAACTGAAAAAAATTTTTAACCGCCTTTTCATGTGCAATTTTGAAAGCCTTTGCAGCTTTCCACATCCAAAAAAACGACAGATTTGGTTTACTTTCAAATTGAATATGTGCTTCAGTATTAGATCGAAGTTCAAGAATTGCTTCTGCCAAACCTAAAGGTCCTTCTGGTATTATATTAATTTCACATTTAAAAGGATCTACAATTCAACTGACAGTACTTGTATCAAGATATGGAAAGTAATCTATAAACCGCTTTCTGAGTTTGATAAGAAGATGTCTTACAATTGTATACTTGATGTCATTAAAAGTAATATTTTCGCAATCTTCCAAAAACAAAGCTACCCTTGAAAAGGGAGCTATCTTGTTCTGTTCTACTTTCTGTCTCCAATATTGCAGCTTTAATCCAAACGCTGACACTAAATCTCTCGCTGAACTGATATTAATATTCTTTCCTTGCAATTATTTGTTTAATATATTTATACTCTAAAAAATGTCCGCTAAATATGCGAGATATGCAATCCAGGAAATGTTTTTAAACTTATCGGCGAGAATATTTTTTTGATCAACCATGAAAATTTCGACTTCAGTTTTGAGAGTCCGTAGTCGATTTAGTACATTTGCGCGAGAGAGCCACCTTACTTGTGTATAATAAAGTAGATCCGTATATTCAGCTTCACCGTCCTGACATTTTACGAAATAGCCGCGTGTTTAGTGCATGTCCCTTAATAAAATTTACAAAGATACATACACATGCTTACATACAGTTTGATAACATCATGCACGACGGCTTCCAGTGTAGGTTCTAAATATTTGAACATAGGGCCTGGTGATAGATTATACTGTGAATAACTTTAATATTTGGGTTATTGTTTTTTACCAAAGTGGAAAAACCATTAATATAACCCAGCATAGCTGGAGCTCCATCCAAAGATACAGAAATACAGTTTTCGCATTTTAAACTTTGCACATTGAAGTATTCATTTACTTTATCGTATACAGCAATTCCACTAGATCTCAACCTCTGAGAACAAAACAGCAATTCTGCTTCAAAATTATCTGCACCTTTGTAGCGAACACATACCGTTGTCATTCATTCTTTCACAATTCTCGCAGACAAAGGCACTGAATTCAGTTTCTTTGCTTCTTTTTGACCACACATAATCTCTACCATTTTTACACCAGCTGGTATAACTAAATCTTCACCAATAGTGTATGGTTTCTTATTTTGAGCAATCAACCAGGCCATTTCAAAGCTAGCCCTTGATGCTAAACACTGATCAAATGTACCAAACAAGTTGCTATTCAATCTTTGTCTTTTAACAGATATTTCTAAATTTGCAAAGTATTCTTTCGGTTTGGAAGACAGGTGTGAATGCAAATTATCTAAATGTTTCTTCAATTGACTTTTTTTGAAAGATTCTGAAGTCAGTACCTTCATACATACAACAAACTGTGGTTTCATTGCACCATTGTATTCAATTTGTGTAAAACCGTAATCAAGCAATTCGTCTTGGTATGTTTATTTTCTATTTGCTGCGTTCTTAAGGGAGATAGAAAATAATAGATACTTGAATTCAATTTTCAAATTGCGGCTTACCTTGTTCGATATATCGATGATTAATGATAAAATGTTGGGCTTGTCAGCAACTAACTAGTAAAAACTCGCTCTCTGACTCGTCAATGTATTTGTATCTTGACGGGAACAATCAGGTTAATCGAGAAAACTCTAGTGGTGGGGAGTGAGATGGCGTGGGCTGCATATGTCGCTAAATTTTAAGTTGACAAAAATACTAACAGGTTTAGATTAGAAAGATTAAAAAATGTATAAGGCCATAGGATTAGTGAATTTCAAGAGAAGGAGTTGTTCCTGGAGTTAGAAGTTTGAGTGAGGAGTTGGACAAAGATTAATGCAGTTGTAGATTTTTTTTATCGAAAACCATAGGTAAAGGAGAGAGCTCGCGTATTTGGAGAAACTGGGAAGTATGAGCGAGTTAGACAGGTCACAATCGAAGAAGAATAAGGTGGAGTCAGCGGTGTTGATACCACGACCATATATTTAGATTAAAGTTATTTGTTTTTAATTGTTTGTTTTTCTAAATTGAAAATATAAAATTTTTAAGTCACTAGTAAAAAAGTAAATGAAAGAATTAAATAATCCTTAAATACGACTTAACTGAACGTTTATGGTATTACGCAACAAAAGATGCATAAGCTTACCGTTTTGTGGGAGTGTTGGAGGTAACTCGAATTTGTAGGTGTTTTCATATTTGGGCACATTGTACCGATCCTTATGCTTAGGCCTTGACTGAAAGTTGGGCCTACTTTTTTTATAGAGATATAATCATCGGGAAAAAACTTTTGGGACGGCGAGTCAAGGTTGAGTACGCGGGCTGTCGCCTTTTTCTGTGTCGTCTCCTCAGCCGACGCCTTCTGAGTCACAGGTATCCAGTCGTTGGTGTCGTAAGATCTATCATTTTGTGACGCAACTATATACACTAGTTGGGTCGTTATTGCTAGTTGAAGGTATTTTAAATTCTGAAATAAAAAATATGTTATGAGTAATGTATAGCTTAGTAAAATTGAAGAAAAAATTGGCTCTTGGTCCATTGAATACATGATCAAATCACTAAGTAGTAAGTAAATCAAAAACTGACTATATATATATATATATATATATATATATATATATATATATATATATATATATATATATATATATATACATATATATACAGGGTGAGTCATGAAGAACTTTACATACTTCTACCATATGTAGAGTCCCTCAGGGAGCATATCATGTGGCCACTAAAAAATGTCAACTCCTCTTCTTTATTAATTAACAGGGTGATTTGTGTAATTGACCATTTATTTCATTTTACTGTAGTGTTTATACGGCTCATTTGATTTTTTTAATTTTTGCATGATACAGTACACTACTATCAAGCATTCGACTGGTATTAGCTAAACTAAAAAATTCCAGAACTGGCTTTGGAAAAATTAATTTAGGGATTCGCATTAAATATTACACCCTGTATAATTTTTTTTTAAAATGCAATAAGTGATTTTCAAACTACATAAATAGCCAATGAAAACGACATATGCGACAATGTTGTCGCGCTTTTATTACATTTTTAGTGAACGATCAAATCTTACCAAAAATAGAACAACCATAATGAAGTATCAAATTATAAGGTAATTAATTTAAACAAATGTTATAAATTTCAAACATTTTAATTAAAATGAGTTCCTACAACATAATCTAATAAGTAGAAAATTAACATCTTTACTGTCACTTTGTATTATCTCTACGATAGAATCAATTATTGTTTTTCAATTTTAAATTTTTACTCATAGATCGTATTGGGGCATTATTTTCGATAAATAATAAATTAAATTGATTAAAAAGTCAAACCTCTTGTATGTGTTAGTTTTTGTTGATGGTAAATGATTAAAATTTTATGTCAAATAATAATACATTGCATCAACTGTACTAAATAAAAATAAATCTAAAAAAGTTTAAAATGAAGGTTGGCGTTGACCGTTTGACGTTTCTTGATATTTTATACCCATTGTCATTATTGTCATTATCAATTGTTATTTATGTGTACAAGAATACATATTTCTTCTGTCATATCTACGTTAAGTACATTGTGTTAGTTTTGGTAGAGCTTTTGTTACTTTCGTTCAAAATGCCACATCAGTTTTCGACCACAGAATACGCAGACATAATATTTGTTTATGGATTCTGTAATGGGAATGGTAGGACTGCTAGTAGAGAATATCGCAGGAGATTTCCTAATCGTCGGACTCCCAGTCATCCAACATTTGGGTCAGTTTTTAATTATTTGCGAGAAAATGGCACTTTTCCTAGTGGAACAACAGAGCGACATGTAGATGAAGCGCAGGAAGGTGACATTATGGACGCCGTTACTATGAACCCTACAATAAGCACTAGACAAGTAAGTCGAGAACTCAATGTTACTCAATCAAAAGTAAGTAGAGTCTTACAAAAAAGTAATCTATACCCATATCACATTCAAATGGTTCAGCGACTACATGCTGGAGATGAGATCGATAGGTTGGAATTTTGTAGATGGATTAACAATAATCGACCAACGCTATACAGGACACTATTTACAGATGAAGCCCAATTTACCAGAGACGGGATAAATAATTCACGAAATTCACATGTGTGGGCAGAAGAAAATCCCCATGCTATTCGAGAACGTCGTTCTCAGTTAAGGTTTTCGGTTAACGTGTGGATTGGTGTCATAAATAACCAATTAGTAGGTCCTCACTTTTTTGATGGTCCTTTAACAGGGCAGGTCTATTTGAACTTTCTACAAAATATTTTGCCGAATTTGCTTGCCAACGCGAACGTTGCTATCCGAGGGATGTATTTTCAGCATGATGGGGCACCCCCACACTTTTTACTGGCAGTGAGACATCTCAATAATGTTTATGGCAACAGGTGGATAGGACGTGCAGGTCCTATTTCGTGGCCTTTAAGATCCCCTGATTTCAATCCCGTTGATTACCATATTCGGGGACGATTGAAGCAACTAGTTTACGCAGTGAATATTAATAACCGACAACAATTAATTGATAGAATTATACATTGTTGTAATACTATTAGAAACGATCCCCAGAGTATCCGTAATTCAATACGTCAATTAATTTATGGGTTTATCATAACTATGTACATATTTTTAGTTTTTTTTTTTAAATTGTTCTTCGTTATTGTTAGTAGTTACTGTTTTTTGTTGTGCAGTGACTCAGTTTATCATTTCAATTAAAATGTTTGAAATTTATAACATTTGTTTAAATTAATTACCTTATAATTTGATACTTCATTATGGTTGTTCTATTTTTGGTAAGATTTGATCGTTCACTAAAAATTTAATAAAAGTGCGACAACATTGTCGCATATGTCGTTTTCATTGGCTATTTATGTAGTTTGAAAATCACTTATTGCATTTTAAAAAAAATATATACAGGGTGTAATATTTAATACGAATCCCTAAATTAATTTTTCCAAAGCCAGTCCTGGAATTTTTTAGTTTAGCTAATACTAGTCGAATGCTTGATAGTAGTGTACTGTATCATGCAAAAATTAAAAAAATCAAATGAGCCGTATAAACACTACAGTAAAATGAAATAAATGGTCAATTACACAAATCACCCTGGTAATTAATAAAGAAGAGGAGTTGACATTTTTTAGTGGTCACATGATATGCTCCCTGAGGGACTCTATATATGGTAGAAGTATGTAAAGTTCCTCATGACTCACCCTGTATATATGTATATATATATATATATATATATATTTATATATATATATATATATATATATATATATATATACATACATAACAATTTTTTTGCTATAGATATGTTTAAATAAGCTTGATCTTGACTTTTGCAATTTGCATATTTTAATATAATGACTAACAATGACTAAGAAACCGTTACCATTTGTTCAATTCAATTATTTAATAGATATAAATGCACTTCCACTGGTGAATGTGACTTAATATTAGATTTCGCAAATGGATTTTTTTGTCGTTTCCTCATTGCAGGCATTTTATTTATCTATAGTTGGATATTGAATTTTGCGGCAGAGCCATTGGAGAAAGTTGTTTAGAAGTACGTATCGAAGGTACCGAAGTGGTTTTGTCCCAGATTGCTACGTTTACTTATGGGTGTAGAATGTACGTTCTAAATGCACACTATTTTTTTCCTTGTATTAGTCACTGAAGTCTAAAATAATGACTAAAAGCTACATTCACTTCTGTTGGCACAGCACAGTAGAGGCCATTATGTATAAGAATATATGTGGTGTTTCTAAATACTAAAGTAATATACCAATACAACAATACGGTGTGGACAGCAAGTTACGTAATTTGCTAATATTCGGTTTGCAGGAAGGTATATAAAATATATAAAATCAAAGAAAAAGCGGCGTTATGATTTTTTTAAGATACTGTATACCGATTGAGGTGATAAGGAGATGAACAAAAGTCGATAAAATGTCACAAATGCAATCAATTTGACTATTTTTAAATGATAAAACGTCACAGAAACGCTACGTTTCCTACTGGCAAAACTCCTTTCTGCCTGTGACTTCTCAGTGACAAAATTATGACAGATCCGTCACGAAGGTGTCAGGTAATTCTATTGTTGTTAGTTTGACAAACGTCATTGAGCCGTAATCAATTTTGGACTGATATAATCATGATACTATGAATAACAAGATAGGATCTTCCCGTAGCACAAAATCGCTCGTGTTCGCGCATGCCGTCATTGGAGAGTAGAATTTGAATTCTTTTTAAAGTTAAATGGGATTTTTATGCATTTTGTGATGAAATTATTTAATTAGCAAAATAATAATATTAAATAAAGGTTTAATAATTACAATAATCGTACACAAAAGGATATCTCCAAACTATTTATTAAAGATTATTTATTGACACATACAAAAAACTGACATTACAAACCTGCTACTCTCCAATTACGTCACGACTTATGCGCAATATCTTATCTTCTTAATCATAGTATCATGGATATAATGAATCCAGCCGAAAAATCAAGATTTGGATGTCAGTCAGGTAAAGAAATCAATAAATTGGTTTCGGAAAATGTTCCATGGAACACGCAGAGGTTTTTCCTTCTGGTTGCCACTTTAGTATTTCTTTTGGTATTCGTTGTTCGTCCATTCTTTTGTATGTGTCCGAACCAGATAAGTTGTTTTGTTGTTAGGTCATCTGTGATTGTTCGTTTGATTCCTATTATTGCTCTAATGGTTGGTAATCCTTTCTCTTTTAGATCTTCCTGCGGCTCTTCTCCAAAAATCCATTTCCGTTGCTTTCAACGCTGACAGTGTTCTTTCTTTCAGTGGCCATACCTCACAGCTGCATAAAGTGATACTTTTTACTATAGTCTCATATATCCTCTTTTTATTTTCTTTGCTGATGGATTGGAACAAACTTTCATACCAGTCGAAAACATTGCCAGCAAAATTTTCCCTCAAGATATTAGATACGATTATTACTCAGATAATAAGAAATGGACAAAACATTTTCAATTGGAGATTACGTAAATCAAACATAGTGTAGAAATATCACAGAAAGAGTAGCAACACCAACGCAAGAATGATATTGGCACCAACGAAGAGCCTGGCAACAAATAAAATTGAAGGCGTGAAGGGAAAGAATATGGAAATATGCTGTTAACCCCTTCCAGTGGTTTTGTTTTTCCTGAGAAACACGTATTACATTGCAATAAATGTATACCAAATACGGAGAAAGAATCCAGTGAAAAATATGGAAAAGATCTGTTACGATAATGCTACGCGTCTTATAGAACTGTGCCAATAACATTTCTTAAAAATACAAACCAGTATTTTACACACCAAGAAATTCATAAATATACTCTCTCACTCTCTCTCTCTCTTTCTGTTCAGTCTTGACTGCTTGGAGGAAGTGTAGTGGTCCCTGTGATATTTTATATAGTCCGTCTCCATAAACTTGGTACGTCTCTAGTCATTTCCATTACATCGTGTATAGCTCTTTTGTAATTTTCTGTGATCTGGTAAATCCATCTTGTTGGAGATCTTCCTTGTGGTCTTCGGTCATCTATCTTCTCTTCATTGAAAAAATCTCTCCATATTGACCTCAGGACATTTTCAAAAATATTTTAATCGTTGCAGTTGAATTTTGCCGGAGAGTATTTTACAGTTCTCTTAGAATATAATTATTTGTTCTATAGCCCATGGAATTCGCAACATTCTTCTAAGCAGAAAATTTAAGTGACGTCTATCTTTTCTCTTTTTTGATTACCGTAATGCCCAAAGATTCGCATTCGTATCTGACCATATCTGACGTTTGACCAATCTCATTTTTAGTGCTTTTGGAATTTCGGGGTCTTTCCATATTTTGGTTATCTACCCCATAGCGATCTTGGCATGAACCTCATAAATATGAACTTTAAAATTCTAGAGCAAACAGTACTAGAGACGCCGATTGGTTTAATTTTATCTAGAACCGAGATATTCGTACGGCGAGCCGTCCATAGAATTTGAAGCAGTCAAGTCCATGACTACATTTCAAAAGAGTCTATGCGTCATCTATCTAATTCTTTGCCTATCCTAAAAATTATTTTAGTACCATATAAAAGTAAAGGATATCTTCTTCTAAATGTGCCTATCTTCTAGAGATGATGGCGATCACATTGACCCATCTTATTCTATTCACAGCAGCTCGAAATATATCAGTTGACCAGTCCACTTACTAAGATTGGCCAGCTAGGATATACGTCTATGTCCAGGGTCTCTGTTACTCTTAATCTTGTCTTGTATAATCAACCGTAGAAGTCGGTATTTATCAATACGCATGATGTGGCCGAAGTAAGCCAATTTTCTGTTTTTATGGAGTAGTGTCTTTAACTATTTTCGCAAAATTCTTATTAATTTGTTTTTACTTTTTTCTGAATGTTTATTTTATTTTTTTTTTTGAACTTTGATCAAATGAAAGGCAGAAATCGAGCACAGTTTATTAATTAAATCTTACCGAATACTTTTGCTTCCTAGAGCAAAATATTTATGGCTTATTTCAGGAGCATTTTGCTCCTGAAATAAGCCAAGAAACGTTTTTTTAACTGAAGAAAATTAATTACCTTCGATAAAAAACTCGAAGTTAATGATTGATAAAATTTTTTTATGTGGTATAACGTTTTAGACTTACTTAGTTAATTCTGGCCTATCAACAATCTGTTGAGAATGTCAATAAACAAAAAATTGTACATTAAACTACACGACACAAGGACACACAGTTTAAGATTTTTTAAAAACGGCGAAGCTACATAATGATTGGCATCAGGAGAGAGAGTGGCTGCTGGTCTTACTGGAAATGGTTAAGGTGACATGTGACATATGACAGCTTGAATGGGCAATCACAATCATGGTGATGTGATCTTCACATTTCAAAATTCTATGAAACTGAGCATTAACCAAAGGCCCAACTGACACTACTATAGGAAATCAACTGATGAAATATGAAATTATATAGAATATTTTAAGTAGATTGCATAATCCAGATCTCACACTCAAACCTGTCTATAATAATTAGGGTGTTAGTTTGAGCCATTGAAGTAGAGTATGAATGCAAGAAATAGACCAAACAATCTATTAGACAGTGGGTGGTTGACTACAATAAAAGGGTCTACCAAGCACTATAATACTGTAGAAAAGAAGAAATCGAACTATGCAAATAATGTACTGAAAATTAAAAATCAAAATTGAAAGCAGAGTGTATAAATGGGGTATAATCCAAATAGTTCAGTTAAACCCACAGTCAATGGGAGAACCATAAAATAAAAATGTCAAAGCATTACTCAAGATCAACTGACCAACAGTGGGAGATGTTGAATATACAACTGTGGAGATGGTTTATCTAGATTACGCAGAGATATGGAGAGTATAATCAACGCCAACTATAGATCAATTAAACCTGAGCAAGCTAGTTTTGTAAATTATTGAAGAATAAAATATTAATGTTAATCAAAGTATGAAATTAATAATTTTTAATGGGTATACTCAGTGCAGGAAGTGTAAACAGCTGGGTCCCCCACGAGGTGAAGCTGCAATAACGTTTTTAAAAATAGGTTTAAATTTAGTACAATTTAAATTAATTTGAGTATTAATACAGCATACAAAATATTTTCGAGTATTTTATATGGTCGCCTGAGTAAATATTCAGAGGAGCTTCTTGGCGAATATCAAAGTGGTTTTAGGCCTGGTCGATCAACAACAGACCAGATCTTTGTGCTAAGGCAAATACTGGAAAAAACCAATGAATTTAATATCGACACATACCATCTTTTCGTAGATTTTAAATCGGCCTATGATAGTGTAATAAGAAATAAATGGTATGAAGCCATGGATGAATTCCACATCCCCGATAAACTGATAAGATTGGTTAAGGCTACAATGCGTAAAGTTGTTTGCAAAGTCCAAATACAGGGCAAACAATCACAGGCATTTGAAACGCATGTTGGGCTGCGACAGGGAGATGCGCTGGCGTGTCTCCTTTTCAACATAGCTTTGGAAAAGGCGGTCAGGGATGCCCAAATAGACAGCAGAAAACATTTTAATAAATCATCCCAAATTTTGGCATATGCAGATGATGTTGATCTAGTTGCCCGCACAACACGCAAGCTAGAAGAACTGTATACCACCTTGTCACACGGCCTCAAAAAATATGAGCCTGCAAGGTAAATGAAAATAAAACTAAGATAATGGCATCAACACCCAACAATAGAGCCAGAAACATCGGCCACCAACTCACGGATGATAATTCTAACTTTGAAGTGGTGGACAAATTCACATACTTAGCTCCCTGATCACCAAGGAGAACGTCATGACGGAAGAAATCAAGCGAAGAATAATCCTAGCAAACAAATGCTATTTTGGACTGAGTAGATATATGAGAAGCAGAAACTTAAGCCAAAAAACAAAAATACACCATATACAAAACCCTTATACAACCAGTGTTGACATATGGGTCAGAGGCCTGGACCATTTCCAAGGCAGATGAAAATCTCCTGCTTATATTTGAACGAAGGATACTGAGAAGAATATTTGGTGGCATCTGTGGAAAATGGTGTTTGGAGAAGGAGCTACAACTACCGAGATATCACAGATATAAACATATATTTGGTGGTAAAGACGTAGAATCCATTATAAAAATAGGAAGGCTTAGATGGGCAGGACATCTGACAAGATCACAGCAGAACAACCCTCCTAGAAAAATCCTTATGTCACAACCTGTGGGAAGTAGAAAAAGGGGTAGACCAAAACTCAGATGGAGGGATGGTGTAGATGAGGATGGTAGACAAATAGGCGCAGCAAACTGGCAACAGTTGGCAATGGATAGAACTGACTGGCGTAATAGACTTGGGAAGGTCGAGGCTCTTTTATAGGGCTGTAGCACCAATGATGATGATGATTAAGACAGTGAGAGTTTTCATTTGTTTCCCTTGTAATCTCCAAATATTCCAATAAATTCAACTTCAAAAAAGTAGTTTTTCTTCTCTGTCATTAAATAGATGAACATATAGATGAACCAGTATGATGTTACATTGTGTATACTGGATAATAAGAGTTGCCACCAAAACTTGAAGAGTTTGGTCTTTTCAAATGTTCTGAAATTCTAGTAGATAACTTTCTAATGGTTCTACCTACATAAGAGACATCACAAGTGTCACATTTTATTTTTTGTGTAAAGGATATACACAAAAATAAGTGGTTTAACAAAACCATTACAAGATGTCAGAAGAAAATAGCAAATAAAAATTACGATGTACAGGATACAATCTGATATAAAAATGAATGGAGGGTACATGATGCCAAAAATTCGCAGACCTAAGATAATTGAATATAAGAAACAGAGAAGAATTAAAGTAATTAGGGACTTCTTATACGTAAGACACTATTTTACCCTTCCCATATAAAAGAAAGTGTATGGTTACACTCGATTGCATTTTACATTCCAATGGTTGTACATTAATTATTAATACACTGGCACATAATATACTATAAGGTATTACGGAACAGTGGCGCACCCAGAATTTGTCTTAGGGGAGGGTTTTGAAATTTTTTTATGCTACTGCTATCTGCTATCTATTATCCTGCCTACCAACTAAAACCACCCTCTCTTACTTGTGTGCAGTTGACTGTCGCACGTACCGTACTCCAAAAGTGGGGTGGCCACTGTAAGGCTGACGACATTTTTGGGACACTCCCTTCTCGTATCTAGATCTTATCTATTGTTCTGAACTATTTTCTTGTGGTATTGTAAAGTAATCACT
Organism: Diabrotica undecimpunctata; assembly: GCF_040954645.1. Classification (NCBI taxonomy): domain Eukaryota; kingdom Metazoa; phylum Arthropoda; class Insecta; order Coleoptera; family Chrysomelidae; genus Diabrotica; species Diabrotica undecimpunctata. Next base: position 15,803 of record NW_027313876.1, read on the forward strand.
ATTTTAATGGAAATGAGCCACAATTGAAGGTTAAAATAAGGTTTATTGACGTTTGACATTAATCCAACTTGTAAATACAATACATTTTGGAGACGGCTATCGCCGGTACTCCCGTTCTCCTCCGTTATTCCCCCCTTCCAAAGCATGCTTCTCCTCCAAACTTCTCGATTCCATTGCTCTTCTAATTCTTTCATTCCATGAGCGTCGAGGTCTCCCTCTTTTTCTTCTTCCAGGGGGCTTCCATTTGTGAAGTTTTTGGGGACAACTTCGTTAGGTATTCTCAATAGATGTCCAAACCATTTTGAACCTCTTCTTTGTATTCTGTCAATGACCGTTTCTGTAGCATTCATGTTATTTCTTATAGATTCGTTGGTCTTCCTTTCCTGCCTTGATGTTCTAGCACTTCTTCTCAAATAATCCATTTCAACTGCCAACAATCTTCTCTTCAGGTCTGCATTAATTGTCCCATACTTTAGAGCCATAACAAAGAACTGATTCAACCATGGTTTGCCCTAATTCTTTTTTTGTTCCTTTTGGAAATGTTGTGATCCCACCATAAGGAGTTCAGACATCTACAATTTTACGTCCCTGATTAATTCGTGTTTAATTTCGTTTCTTCCAAGCCGTACTTAGCAATGAGTGGACCTTAATATTTAAAATTTTTACTTGTTTGATTTCCACATCTTCGTCTATCAACGCTTCAAACCTTGCATCTGAATTGATAACTAAGTAATATATTCTGTTTTCTTCATGCTGACTTGTAACCCCCATTTTAAATATTCTCTCTATAGACGCTTTATCATAAATTCTAGATCATAAGAATCTTGAGCTAGGATGACTTGGTCATCCGCAAAGTTTAGGGAGAAACAGTGCGTCATTTCCTATGGGGATTCCCATTCCCTGGCAGTGGTTTTTTCCAATTTTGGAGGGCTGCCTCAATATATAAATTAAACAGTAAGGGTGACATACTGCACCTTGTTTTATTACTTTAGTTTCCTTTATTGGCTCTGATAGTCTATTTTCGATTTTTAGGTAAGTAGTGCTATCCCTGTACACTTCTGTGATTATTCCTAAAACGTATGGACTACACTCGAGTTGTCGTAAAGCTTGCCACAATTTAAGTCTTGGAACTGTATCATACGCCTTTTCTAGGTCGGTAAGGCTAGATGTACTTCGGTACCAACCGCTATTCCTTTTTCTATTAATTGTTGGAGTATAAACAAATTATCAGTGCAAGATTAAAAAATTCAAACGTCAATAAACTTATTTTAACCTTCAATTGCGACTTATTCCCATTAAAATAGTAATAGATCTTATCTCTGTCGTCAGCTCGGTTGGTGTTTCTCTTCTTCTTCTTTCTTTTTAATGACTGCTCGGATGTAATTGTGAACACTATTACATCCCTCTGTATTTCCCGTCATCTTCACGATCATCTCTCTTACAGTCACAGGGTTCATACCTATTTCTTTATACATTCTGTTTCTCTCCACTGTACATCTATTACACTCCAGCATTGTGTGAGTAACAATGTCGGAATATTTGCAGTATAGGCATTTATCTGTATCTGTCTTTCTGAACCTATGAAGATACGCCCTAAAACAGACAATCTACTCAGTTCCTTAGGCTCGGGATGAGCATCTTTGTCCACTGAGCAACATCTTCCTTGTTGTTCCACTCTTCTTGCCACCCTTCCATTGATCTTTCCCTTTCTTCTTATTTTTTTTAAAGCTGTTGTCAAATGCTTTCTTCTCCCATAGAGATGTCTCTTTTCTACTGCTAACACATGCAGAGGAACACAACCCGTGATAGTCCACAAGGCCGCCGCAGATACAGTCCTGTAGGCGCATGCTACTCGCAACAGACTCGTTCTGTCTACTTTCTCATAAGCCTAATATTAGGTATCGATATCTAAATATAATGAAAAATATTATTACTTATTGTGTATTAATTATTGGTGTATTTACACAGTAGTGCGGTGTATTTACACAGTAATGCAATAATTATTATGTTCTACATATTTAAAGTGGTAATTTAATTATTCAATCAGCATTTTGGATTTTTTCTATTATGTGTGAAATACAAGTTACATTTTTCTACTATTCTTTATATATTGTTTACTTCATATGTCCTGGGGGGGGGGGTTTAACCCCCAAACCCCCCCCCCCCCCCCTGGGTGCGCCACAGTTACGGAAAGAAGGTAAGTAACTCCAACGTATAATTAAAACCAAATGCATAGAAACGACAAAGGGTACGAAATTAGCAATACAATTTGCATTTAGAAATGCATGTTCATTGAAGTTATCATTATCTTTTGCAAATAGTGGTTTATTTTACCGCTAATATTTATTTAGACTTAAGCAATCATTTCTAACCTTCATGCTATTTAAACTTTAAGAACACATCGATGGATATAGAGTTTATTGTTAAATTAAATATTTTGTGGTTAAAATAAGTTCATTAGCCATCTAGCAAAAAGTAACTATATACCTTTACAAATAATTTGTGAAATTTAAAAATATTATTTTAAAAATTGCCTCCATAAAAACTTTACACACAACTTTGTGTTTTTCTGCAGGCAAAAGTACGCAATGGCCCAGATCTTGCTGTTGAGGCAGATCCTAGAAAAATCTAGTGAATTTAGTATATTATAAATTTCATTTTTGTTAATTTTGGGAGTGTCTATGACAACAACAATTAAAAATCTTTGTTTAATTGGAATGGCCATGTTGAACACATGTAGAAAAATATTCTCCTTCTTTTTGAGGTTGGCGATGACTATTAGGGTTTGGAGGATTAGTTCTGTCCAATTCTTGACGTTACACAGCCAGGTCATTTGTCGTTTGTCAGGACCAAGCTTTCCTTCTATTTTTCCTTCGAATTACTCTGCCGCACAAAATTTTTTTTAATGCTTCCTTCACTTTTTAAGTTAAATCTTACTAATTTAAAGCCAATAAAAAAGAAAACAACAATCAAAATAATTTATTAGCACCAGTTTTCTTGATACACAATAGGTATACTGTGCTATTGTAGTAAATTAGGATAAAAATGATACTTTTTACATATTGAATTAACATTGGAAATAGGTGTTTTTATTTTTAACCAATACTTCTTTAAGTTCTTGATGGAAAATAAAAATAAATTAAGTAGATTTGTTTGGAGCGCTTATAAAAATAAATAATCGTTATCGCTATGAGTACGCGACCTTTTGCTTTCCTCTTGTATGAAAATTCCGGAGCATCCCTTCAAACAAACCAACAGTAATCAGCTAACATAGCTTTAATCCACCGGCCTTAATACCTACTCTGAGATAGCGCGT
>NW_027313877.1:0-19109 GCF_040954645.1 Diabrotica undecimpunctata
CGCGCTATCTCAGAGTACAACGTCTACTTTATCTAGTTCATTCTTTGTCATCGTCCAACATTCGGCACCATATGTGGTAATTGGTTCTACAATTGCTCTGTATACGCGAAGTTTGGTATGCATCTTTAGTTTATTAGACCACAGTAATGAATTCAGTATTCGGATGCATTTTTTCCCTTGGGTTATTCGGTTTTGTACATCCATCTTAACTCTGCCATCTGCTGATATGATGCTTCCTAGATATTTATACTGGTTGCAGCCTTTTATGACTGCGTTTTCAAGCCTCAGATCTGTGGTATTTCCTCCAATTTTTAAATATTCTGTTTTGCTTATGTTTACAGTAAGCCCCCATTTGGCATATTCCTCAAATAATTTTCGATTCATATAATTTATATCTTCCTCATCGGTTGCAACCACCACCTGATCATCTGCAAACAACAATGTATACAGAGTTTCTTGTCCCACTTCGATGCCCATAAATCTACATTTATTTCTCCAATTCCTCAATGCTTCTTGGACGTATATTTTAAATAGTGTCGGTGACAAACAGCATCCTTGTTTTAGGCCTTTAGTGACTTTAAATTCATTTGAGGTTCTGGTTCCAATTTTTACACAACTAACTGCATTTTCGTACAATTTATATATCGCTCGGATATACGTCGAATCCAATCCAGACCTTTCGAGGACCTCAAATATTTTCTTTAACGGGACACTATCATATGCTTTCTCAAGGTCTATAAATACCAAATGGGTCTCTCTACTTCTTTCGACACGCTTTTCAATTATTTGTCGTAGGATAAATATATTATCAAGGCAGGATATCCCGCAAGTTTACGAATGTAATTATAGTAAATGTAGAGAGATTTGGGAGTCGATTGGGTTGCTAAAAAGCAGTAGTCAGAATTGTTAGTGAAGTAAGATTGTTAGCCATGACGCGCTATCTCAGAGTACATATATATAGAAACTGCTCTTTTGATTGAGCATTTTGGCTTGCAGCTTGTTAGTACCGAAGTGGTGTCGCTTCTAGGGTTTTGAAGCACTCATCAGCAAGTTCGTTTTCAGCCAAGTTTCGCGCCGGGATGTCCGAGGCGATGGCAAGATGATTGAACTACCTCTTTTGCTCTATTGTGTGTAGGACGTATCTCTTGCCGAGAGAGCGGATCATGCTCTCTATTGTGGCAATATCAGATATTTGATGGCATTTACTTGGCGGTTGCTAAGCGAGGCGTAAGGAACCGCCCTGTACTCAACAATCGGCCTTATATAGTTTTGTATGTGTGCAGGAGAGTTTTGTGTTGGGTGCTGCCCTATTTGCCAGATAGTGCTCCTAGGAGTTAAGCCCTCTTTCTCACAAAGTTTAGAATAAGATTTAGTTCAGTGTCCCGGTTGAGGTTCTTCTGAAATTGAACGCCCAAATAGAACAACGACCTTTGGAATGGAAGTCTATCTCCGTAGAGTTCTATCGGAATGACCTTATCTTCATATCGGTGGCTGAATGTTGACCATGTGTGCAGCCAATTACACGGGTGGTTCCATATTTAGCTGAAGTGAAACTCGATCGCCAATCATAACAAAACATGAGATACTTGAGGATAAGACTACATGGATTTACTTAGACCAATATTGAACTGATATTATATTTATTTTCGCTTAACTGAAGACCGACTTCAGACGCCCTTATCACAAGTCTTGAGACACACACTTGTCGAACTTCAACTGCATACTGATTCAGTGGAAAATGATTGTAAACCTTCTTCCAATGTTCATTTTGAGGGTTAGAGTAATAATTCTTAATTTCGAAAGGATTGAACATGTGTCCCCTTTTAGGATCTTGTGATCCTCTTCAGGTTTGCTTTGAATGTTGTTGGTGTGGCACGGTACAAGGCAGAACAGTACCGAAAAAGGTACTGTGGCAGTTGTCGTGGCGTGTGTGGAGCATCTTGGAGGCTGTTAAGATGGAGTCGCCAGTTGAATCAAAGGTGGAAAGTTTTTCCGGATATGATGTTCTTTCCAAGTGTATTGTCTTTGTTTTTAAACAGAGACTTAGATGTGACAAAGACCGAGTCTCTAGCTACTATTGTTCATGAAAGCCGTTTTTGTGTCTACATCCAACTTTAGAACTAGTGTATTGCAATAAAATTTTGTTGTTGGATGTTTGCGTTAACTGCCAGGTCTCGTCAGCTTTTGAGAGGTGGTTTTGTTACAGGTAGTCCAGTGTGAATGTGTGTGATAGCATAACATTGATGGACATTAGCCGACCCTAGAATCTGTGACAAGCACAAGAGTCAGTTATCGGCCGGGGTGTCAACGGCGAGGTTATTTCGATTGCAGAAAGAGGATGCCTTTCACCATCATGCCACTGTGAGTGTTGTGTGTGTGTGAGTGTGTGCGAGCTAAACTGGCAAAGACGAAAACTGTGTTCTCTAGTGACCATGATTTTAAATAAAAAAAAATATTCATTTTTAAAAAAATAAATAATCAAAGAGAAGGATAGCGTTCCTTGCGTGTGGTCTAAATCAGACGAAAACGTTAGAGTATTCCATAACGGGACATTTTCTGGTCAAACTTCTAAAGAATTTTACTATATTTGCAAACAAAAGTGTGCGGGCTGAATTAACAGCGTTTGGAATAATACCCACACAAAGGGCAATAACAATTTAAACGTACCGATCGGTACTTGAAGTCCTACAGTGGTAACTTACCTACCTGTTGTGTTCGTTCAGAGTATTTACTATACAATAATAAACAAAAGAAGAAAAATCAAATATTTCATGTAAAGATCACGGTATTTTTATCAAAAAGATGTTTTCACAAGAAAAAAGTTTAAATGCTCAGTTTAATTAGTAATTAATGTGGTACTTACGTTCCCAAGTGCATCCATACAACTCGACACGCATGCAGACAGTTCTCGGATGCTCGCTGTAAGGTATAAAGCGTACTTTACTGGCGATAAAAGGGAGTTCCAGTCGTTGGCGTACAACCAAGTAGGTGTTGCTGTTTCCAGTGAGTACCTATAACAAAAAACTTCAACTTAGACGTCCATAATACTTTTCTAACGCTTTTAGCTATTTTATAATCTATTCCAGAAGTTAGACGAAACTTTTTTTGACGAATAATCATGGTAAATGGTGGGGTACTATTGTCTAGGTACTTTAACTCCTCTGCTATCAGATGCAACTTCAATACGCGCTATCTCAGAGTTTACGATTGCTCAAAACAAGTACCTATGTTGTTAAAATAAAAAAAAAATATATAAATTTGAGTAACGAGGGCGTCCAACATCATTTGCGAGCGTACGATTGTGTATAAGGTCAGCAGACCACATTTTCAGAAGAACTTGAAATAAATATAGATCATTATTCAACTATATCCAGCTTTTTATTCCAGCGGTTTTTCCATGTTTATCAATTTCATCTGGAATTCTTCCGCATTATTTACCCTTAGCTGTTTTGTTTGGATATGTGTAGTTTTGCTAGCTCTGATGCACCGTATGCTCCCGGTTATATATAGCTTTTACTTTGATTACTAAAGTTTTTCATCTTTTCCACACGAGTTCGTAGTCGATTTGAACTTTGTGTTCTTTATTTCGACTAGTCAATGTTGAAAGCCTTCTTTGGTGGTGTTTATGAAGTATCACTAGACTTTTTTCACCACCAAACTGTAGGAAAAGTTCTCCTCTGTTGCTTATAATGCCCAAGCTAAATAACCTGGCAATATCTCTCAAATATGATTCTTCTTCTTTATTTTTGTATGTAGGTTTTAAAGCATGTTTCTTCTTCATTATTAGCCTCCTAAATTGTTTAAATTATCGCACCATCTTTTTTTGGTCTGTCAATACTTCTTCGTCCATTTGGTGACTTTTTTTGTGCTATCTATCCTATCCTCTGCCATTCTACTAATGTGTTCGTGCTACTCCTGTTTCCGTTTTGTCACCCATCCATTTATGTCTTTTATATTGCATGCTCTCTATTCACAGTGTTAATTTTTTGTTCTTCTTACCAATTGCTTTGTTTCATTCGTATTCTTCTATGGTTGTCTCGGGATTCTCGAATATTTGATGTTTTGTAATTCGTGTAGGCCTCCCGTTTGTCTTTACATTTCTCTTTTATTTCTTTTCTGAACCATGGTGTATTGTTGTTGTTTCTTTTGTTCAGTATGACTTTTCGTTTTCCTAGAGCTTTGGTTGCTGCTTCTTTAATGGTTTTTAATTTCCTTGCCCACAGCCAGTCCCAAGCCCGGATAAAAGAGGACGGTTGATGGGCCAGGTGAGCATCCTACCCATTGTAAAAGAAAACAAGGCTCAAAGAACAGATATAAAACTTCAAATATGGTTGGTTTTCAGTATTTTTCCACCTTTGCGTTAAAGTCTCCAATAATATATACTGGCTCCTTTTGTTAGATTTTCTTCAAGAGTTTTTTTGTCTCATATTAACTGATATATTGCGATATTCTGTTGTTGATTAGAATGGCTACTCCATTATATCCTGTGTTTTTAAATCCTGATGTGTAGATAGTGTGGTTTTTTGTTTTAAAATATCCTTGACCTCGCCAGTGTATTTATTCAGTAATTACATAGCTGCTGCCCTATACCATGTCCTCAGTTGATCCACGGGTTGGGTATATTTGGTTATACCTTATTTGCACCTGTCCTACATACCTGCAGGAACATTTTTTATTAGCCATTGGGTCGTGCCGTGTCGGTATTGAGGATATTCTTGCCCAGTTCTTCTTGTGTTGAGTTTTAAACGGCCCCTACTGAATTCAGCAATCTTCCTCATAAGTATATAGATCTAAAGGAGTTACGTTCATTAAAAGATAAAAGAAATGACCAAAGAGACGGTTAAATGGTGTGCAAGAGGATCCAAGAAATATCAAGGTCAAGGATCGACACCTGACTTCAACGAGGCAACTAAAACAAATATAGAAAAATGTATTATTTCTAGTTTATTATGTGCCCATAATATTGCCATTTACAGGTATAATAAGAGACTTGTTTATACAAACAATACACCCTTATACAGCCAATAACACTGTGCAACAATTAAAATTTAACAAGAATTAAAATTTATTTGATAAAAAGGGCACAGATGAAATTTTTTTCGCATCATTGGCGAAAGGTTGCCGCACCAATGGACATTGTTATTTTGCATTTAATTTAAACATTGCGTTTTATTTGTAAAATTTATTTCAGCGAAAAATTGTTTTCCTATACAATCATATATGATTTGTTAACATTCTCTATTTGTTTTTGCATATTAAATGAAAAATAATAACACAATTCACCGTTGAATTTAATCAAATATACTATTTTTTAGTAGTCGACATTGGCAGGGGAAATATTTTATTAAATAGTCTTCATATTAACTAAATGTAATATTAATGTTGTTTAAAAAGTACTTTTTGTTGTAATGATGTCATTTGATATGGGCTTTGGTGAACTTTTCAACATTTACAAAATCCATGTATTTATATGCAACACAATACTATATAAAATATTTAGATGTTTTTTATATTTTTCATAGAGTGAATAAAACATTGAATAATTTATTCAACAATGTCCTCAGATTTCAGTAATATAAATGTTATATCTAGTTTTATTAAATAGAAAATTATTTACATGGAAGTTACACTTATGCTTAATGATAAAGGAAATGCTTAGACTACAAAAGTTGTATAAATATGGAATTTTACATATAAAAATGCAATAACTTATAGAGTCGGCTATAATATCGTTGGAACATCGTAATGTGTGTGGCAGCATTTACGTTTCCAAGTGAATTATTACAAATTACAGTTGGTTATTGTTTGAGTTTAACCATCATTTTTATAGCAGCTTAAACAGAAGAAATTTCTATTGCCAGTGGTGTTTTTATTTCGTCATAAAGTGCATCAGAGACTCCGTATTTTGGATCATCTACAGATTGCAAGGTCAGTCTTCTTATTTTGTTTATACGGCGATTTACTCCCACTGCTGCTCTGCTGCTTCCACCATGTCGACCTGCGCTAACTGTTCAAAGTTAATCGATGATCGAGATTCATCAAAACAACTTCAATGTGAAGCCTGTAAACAGAACATACATCTAGCTTGCATTGATCTACAAGTCGAAGATCGCGTTACCCTACGTGGAATTAAAATTATTTGCAACAACTGCTGCTCTAATATCGAAAGTTTTGCTAATTTAAAGACTCTCTTAAGAGATCTAAAAGAGGATCTTCTTCGTAAAGAGCATTTTGAAGAAATGAAGGACTTTGGATGATTATTTTAAACCAATTTGGATTGAATTGAAAAACTTATAGAAGAATTTGACAATCGATTTCGTGACTTCAGGAAAATTGAAGAAAATATTTCACTATTTAGTCAGCCGGTCACTATCTGTGTTGAAAATGTAAGACCTGACCTTTAACTAGAACTGTGTGATTTGCAGTCATATCCTTTTTACCAGGGAAGACCTGAAAGAAGATTGGTATTTTTTAAATTACTAGCGGAAGATCATTATTTCAATTTAAGAAAATTTGATGTTAGAAAGGGGTGCATGCTGGGAAGCACGTACCTTTGTGAAAGCAGCTTTTCAAACATGAAATTTATAAAATCCAAACACAGATGTTCGCTCTCCGATACATAACTTTCTCAGTTGCTTGGTTTGTCAACAACAAATATTGAAATTAATATATATGTATATATATATATATATATATATATATATATATATATATATATATATATATATATATTGATTTAGAGTATCAGCAATCGGTCAGGAAATAAAACTCTATTTGTTCAGTCTCAATATTTCGTCACGATTTTGTGACTTCTTCAGGAGAAAACTGTAAATTTATTAGAATAATTAATGATTATATGTAAACAAAATGAATATTTTAATACTTACAACTATAAGAATGAAAATTTAAATTTTTCTGGCATATCTAAATAAATGACATATTTTTGTTTGATTTTATTAAGGAGTTATGGTAACCGCAATATGTTATAGAGTGAATTCCCGTTGTACAATTTTCAGCGAGTAGGTTAAAATAAACAATTACTATGACAGTATTATTCATTTTATAAAGTGGAAAGATGGAATTAATAAAATTGAGAAAGAATCAGGAACACGATAAATTGATCTATAAAATGTAATTGATGGTATGTAGTCAGTTACTGCAATACTGATATTTAGGAATGTAATATAATAATAATAATGAAATATTGAGACTGAACAAATAGAGTTTTATTTCCTGACCGATTGCTGATACTCTAAATCAATATTTAAAACAGTACGGTCGAAAAAATCATTTGAAATATATATATATATATATATATATATATATATATATATATATATATATATATATATATATATATATATTATATATACATGTCCAAAAGTTTGGAATACGTACAAATAATATATCTACGCCTATGGTGGTTTTAAAACTGTTGTTGATATTCATTCTAGAGGGTTTTTAAATGAAAATGATAAAAAAATTGAATCTTTTTTGTATGATTTTGGTGACATTCAACTGATTAGCGTGTTTACACATTATTTCAGTCTTTGTTTAAATTTGAATTGAGCCGTTTAAAAATGCCTAAAAACATGATATCTCATTTTGACAGATCCAGAGTAATTGCTTTGTTACAACAGGACTTTAGTCAAAGTTATATCGCGAATATTGCTGATGTTACTCAGAGTGCTGTATCGAAAATTAAAAAAAATTCCAAGATACAAATGACGTCAAGGATCGTCCCAGAAGTGGTAGAAATCGATGTACAATAGCAGCACAAGACCGGCAAATAACATTTATAGCTCGTAGAAATCGTCTGGAATCTACAAGTGGTATATCGAGAGAAATTTCTAGGCTTCAAGGACTGAATATTTCACGGCAAACAATAACACGCAGACTAAATGCGGTAAATTTGTATCGTAGAAGACCGCTACGTGTTCCTAAACTAACCTACCAACACAAAATAGTAAGGTTGCAATGGGCTAGAGAAATGGTGCATCATAATCCTAACTGGAATAACGTGATGTTCGCTGATGAGTCAAAAATTGACTTGGTATCTGATTCGCGAAGAACACTGGTTTGGAGGGCCCCAGGATGACAAGCCCCACTAGAAACAGCTAAACCGCGTGTCCCATGTGAAGGTGGCAGTATTATGGTTTGGGCTGGTATTATGAGTGGTACACGGACGTCACTGCTGGTTCTGGAGAGAAGAGTCACTGGTGCTGTATACATCAAGGAAGTTTTAAATCCTGTCGTACGTCTATTCCGAGGGGCAGTAGGTGATGAATTTCTGTTTATGCATGACAACGCACCTCCTCATCGAATATCAGCAGTACAAAATTTTCTCGAAAAAGAAGGAATATCTACATTACAGTGGCCCTCGAATTCTCCCGACATGAACATTATTGAACATGCTTGGGACATTCTCAAAACACGCATCAAGAAGCGAGACAATCCCCCTATTACACTTCGAGAACTTAAAGATGCTGCTCGTAAAGAATGGGAGAGAATTCCGCAAGCCCAGCTCGACCAGTTAATCGGCAGCATGCCAAATCGCCTACAGACTTGCATACATGCCAATGGAGAAAATACCTATTATTAGTTTTATTAAAAATTATTTTTTTCTATGCTAATTTATTTTTAAATGTAAGTTGTACATTGTAAGTTTTTCACTTCAAGAAAATAAATACTTTTTTTACATATGGTTTATCTGGTTTTGAGATTTATTTAGTATTGTTGAGAATGGAAACAAAATGATGTTTAACTATTCAGAAAAGTTTATATATAAAAATCAATAAAAAGATGAAATAATCCAATATTCCAAACTTTTGGACATATATATATATATATATATATATATATATATATATATATATATATATATATATATTGATATGATTGGTGTTTAAAGAAAATAATTTATAAGTTATATACTAGAGAATTTTATAAAAATTATTTATGTGAGGGCATTTTTAAGAAATTAGCATATAATAATTGTAAAAAGTTGTATTTTAATGTTAAAAATATATTTAAGTGAGCCATGTGATTAGGCAACCAGATATACATACTCTCGAAGTGACAGTTTAAGTAATGATTACGAATATAAAGTGGGGTTATAATAATAGGCTGTTTAAAATGTGTAGTTTATTAAATTAAAATGTTAAGTTAATGATTTAAGTGTATATTCTGATCTGAAAAGCCTAAATGTCAACAAAATTATTAATAGAAAAGTATAGAATTCTCTAGATCACCGGAGATGGCCTTGTTTGCGAAATGGTTTGTTCCAGAAAATTCAGACATGTATTTAATAGAACAAATGGAACATGATTTCTTACCAGATGATTCTGGAACATCCAAAAAGATATAAATACCCGGTGATTTGGATTCAGTCAGTCAGTCAGTCAGGCAGTTTAGTAAGAAAGTCCATTCAGTTAGTCAATCAGTTATGAGTTTTTTAGTATGAAAATTAGTTAGAGGCAGTCAATCAGTTACAATTATTCAATATAGTGAGTTAAATCAATATTAAGCAACAGTATAAAGAAAATAATATTGAAGATTAAAAATTATGTTATGTATAAATGATGATAATGGAAGAAGTATCAATTGAATATTAAAATTAAATGATATTTTGGTGATTGGATATTGATATATTGAAAAGAAGAATAAAAATAAGTGCTGTTTGCTGGTTTGCTTGGTGGTTTATAAATGCTGCGAAGAAAAATATCTTAAATTGGTGGAAGCTGATAATTGGAAAAAGTAATTTCATAAAAACAAGGATAACCGAAACTGAGAAGACGACATTTGAATGGTGATTATAATCTATATAGTGGAAAACAGTTTATTTAGGCATTCAGTGACAGAAAGGTACAAAAATTTTGTTAATATAATTTAGTTAGTGTCATAACAATTTCAATTTTGAAGATAGTTTGTTTAAATTTTACATTGTCTATAGAATTTAATTAGTTTCATAAGAATTTCAATTTAAAGATAGTTTATTTTAAATTTACATTAGCTAGTTTAGATATATATGTGTGTTTCATAGTAGATCTAATAAAGATAATTTAAAAAAGTACTTACAAACTAATTCTTTGAGAACCGCGATAAAAACCCTATATATTATATTATTAAAAATACTCATTGCTCATCATTCAAACAAACAATACATCAAAACAATATATATATATATATATATATATATATATATATATATATATATATATATATATATATATATATATATATATATATATATACATATATTATATAATTGGTGAAAATCAGCATCCACAAACTTTTCACCAAATTTAGAAATATATATAAATGGATATCCAAATATATGTACACCAGGCTTTTTCATTATTATAAATGATTTACCAAGTCGTATATGATGCGACCCTCACATTCTTTTTTCTTATATGGTGGCCCCCAAACTACTCCAATAAAAGATAAAGGGTTCAAAAGCTAAGCGATTTTACCATTTCAAAAACTGAGTTCATAAATTCAAATTTATAAAAGTCGCTATATCTCTGGTTTTAATCAACTAAATTTAATGTTTTCTTTTAATTTGGGGTAGCTCGTGGCATAGATCATAAGAATGCGTATAGTTAATTTGTGAATTGTTTATTTAACCGAGAAATTTGTTTAAACAATTTAAAATAGTTATTAATTTTGCAAAATTTTACTTTTTCTTTATTATAATTAGTAAAAAAGATTATGAAATAATAAGCAACTTATTTATGTATTGTAGTTATAAATAATATCTTTTAACAACAATTTTAATTAGTCGAACACAAAGTCTCCAGACCAACACTTCAATATTGATAAATATTGAATTGTTTCCTTTGCATCCATACTACGAAATAGACCAAATTATGATGTAAGAAATTAACGCCGGACGCCGAAGAGGCAGAGGGCGCGAATTGTTAAATTTGTGAGCTTTTTTAATTAAAAGGAAATAATTACGGTTGATGGCATTCGGATAATGGTTGTTGGAGACGTTGACTGATGAAAATTACTGCAAAGTTTTCAACCGACAAAAACTTTTTTCATTTTTTCTTTCATTGAATCGGCGAAAGTGATTGAAAATGTTACTTTGGAGGGAAGTAGGAAACGAAGGGATATACTATTAAGAGTTCGTGTATTCTTTGACTAACTTGAAAGATTAATATAGTATTGTTGTGTTTCTTAAGGTGATTGATTGGTTGTTTATGATGAAATGCGTGATTTAGTTGGCAATTTGGAGTTTTTTCATTAAACGGATTTTAGAAATTAATAAAACTTGACGAAAAGTAGATCAGTAATATTAGTTCTTACATCTTTTTCAATTCATCAATATTTTAGAGGAACTATTTTTAAATAAACAATCAACTTGATTGGTTTAATATTGCAAAACTTATCTTTAATCGACAAATTTCCTTTGTATTTATAAAACTCAACAATTTGACTTTCAATACGACCCCGATACACCCGAACTTTACGCCATTCTCTCAAAAATTTGATTTATCTGTTGAAAAGGGCCACCGTGCGAGAATCCCTTCCACACCCTCAACAGCCCTTCACCATTATTTCGAGCATCTGTCAGCTTATATGAATATCCCTTTTCACTCAACCTCCTAAATTTCTACATTCTCAACTCTATTTTTTCCATGATCCTTCACCTGACTCCAGGTCAGGCCTGTACATCATATTTATTATTGTGTTTGTTTTAAAATGAATTGCATTCAAAATTGTCGAACGATAAAACAGTTTGTATATATCAAAACTACTATTAACACAGTACTACACTTTCAATAAAAACGCAGCTTCTTTAAACTTGTTTTAGTACCGTACCCTATGGAATTCTTATTATTAAGACATGCAGTCAAGAAAGATTGCAACCACGTCGGACAGTTCCATATAATCTCATTAATTAAAACAGGAAAATGTTCATTAACGGGGTCTAGAAACACCACCTTCATCTTGTGTGTCTATTATAAAAGACAAAGGGTAGTTTTAAGTATAAATCTTGAGACAAGGAATCCAATCTAGATCTTGGTTTTTATAAATAACAGATAAATAAATGAATAAATATCATAATTACAAGCAATTCTGGAGGACTTTTCAAAATCCAACACCAATATGCCTTTTTTAAGATGCGAATTCAGATCATCTTAGTAAACTCACTCTCTAGATGAATTATTCCCGTGTCCAAGATTATATTTTCAATTTTTTGGGGAGGATTTTGCAGATGTTACAGCAAATTTTTACCGCGGAACTATGTTAAAAAACCAGAGTCCAACCTGCTGTCCCACCAATGAGGGTTGCTTACAACAAAGTATTGATGTTTCCATGGAGCTTAGTTAGTCCTTGTAATTAACAAATTGATATTTTCACAAAATGGCGCTTTACTGAGGTACGTAGTTTTCATCTCAACAACCAAAAGGCAAACCAAAAATTAGAGGTCAAAATGAAGAACGTAGCACTACCCTACCAACCTTCCCCAACATATCTGGTAGCTACCTTATACAAGACTTTGTCGTTTAAAAAAAAAACACCTACAAATAACTGCGTTTTTACAACTAAATCAAAAATAAGTCTTTGTACTGGGTTGGAAAATAATTTTGCTTTGAAATATGTTTGATAAAATGGACCAAAAACTACTGAAAGTTTAGATTTAAAGCACTCGAAGAGAAATGCATGAGTCTTACTAAAAAAATTTGGCTCAAGGCTCGATATCCAGAGAAAACTTCATCAGCTAGCCCTAATCAAATAGTTAGTTGCTCGAATAGGTGTCATGTATCAATAATAAATAGGTATTAAGAGCCACGATACCTAAGGACTTTACTAAAGCAATAAAAACCGGACCAATCCTGTTGAAATTGACCATTAAAAAAACGCTCGTTACTCAGACCACTTTTTCTGTAGGAATCATCTTCAGTGACTACCTACCAAAGTGGCAAAGTGGTACACTACCAGTGGCTTCAAAACTTACCCTATATAACACATGCTCGTAAAATCAATAACATATATACCGGTGGCATAAGAGCCAAATATTCATTAAAAATGCGCCCCCCTTAAATTATATAAAATACAAAGACTTTATTGACTTGGAATTAAAAGAGCTTTGACAGTAACAGCAGCTACGAAGATAATACTGCGAATGGGATAAAGAAAACGAATTTAAAACTACAGAATGAAGGTGCAGGAATTTACAGTGGTGGCAACATGGATTTCCTACCATGTTACCCTTTGGTAACATGGTAGGAAATGGCAGCAACAATTATTTTGGATGCATTACTTTCTATTTACAAGATCCGTTCAAGATTTTTTTAAGAGTATTCTATAAAGATACATCTTAAAAAAATCTAAGCATCTTATAAATATTTAAGAGCTAGTGACCAGGTTTACTATATCTCTTTATTACATGATTGACTTGAGAGATTTGATAAGAGATTTATACAGCTTTCTATTGTTTGTTTCATGGAGACGTAAAGCTGCTGACTGTATGCAAATAACTATAGGTATTTTGCATGACTACGAAGCATAAGATCGCAGTTAGCGAGCACTTTGTACTCACAAAACGCAAAAGACAAATCAGAGATAATAGATATTTGAGACTTGTCTGATGTGGGTTAGAATTCAAAGGAGTAAATCATCGTAGTCTTGCCTATAAAGATCTATTCTCTATCCCTACGACGAACAAAGGCATGACATGACTGTTTTTCAATTTGCCTCCAGTAAGTTGTCACTTTATCGTGTTCTTGGTTTTCCTACTGATCGTCTACTTATTGGGGAACCGTCTCTTATCGTCTTTACTGCTGTATTTGTTGTCGTTTGGCTTATATGATTGTATTCCACTCTACTCTTCTATTTCTTACCCAGTTCTTGATGTTGTCCACCTTGCATGTACGTCGTATATTTGTACTTAGAGCTGTCGCATAGGGTTTTACCATCAATTTTTCTCTTTTCATCTCTGCAGTTTCTAACATCCTTTTTGTCCTCTCTGTGTCAGGTCATATTTCTACCACGTTTGTCATTATTGGTCTAATGATTGTTTTGTAAATTCTGCTTTCGTTTCTTTTCCGACATTTTTATTTCTACATCTTATTTCAATCATGCAACCTGCGGCTCTGTTTGCTCTATTAACTTGATCTTCTTACTTTCAGTGTGTTGTTTTGGTAAATCTTTTCAAATGTTTTAATTATATTCCTAAAGTTATCTCTTTTGCGTGCAATTAGTAAATAACGTCCTTCAATTTGACTCGATCAAATGCCTTCTTAATGTCCACGAAACATAAATATGCCGATTGCTTCCCGACCTAAAACCATGTTATTCTTCTGCTATTGTTATAATTGCATTCAGCTTATTTGTTTTCACTTTGGTTGTTAATTTTGATGTTTAATAAATTAATTCCTCTGTAATTTATCGGGTCCCGCTTATCTCCATTTTTATAGAGGGATATTGGGATGCTTGATCTTCATTCTGGAGGAGTTCTGTTTTGTTCTATTATTTCTATCAAACTATCCATATTATAATTTTGAACGAACCTTAATTACTTTGACTACAGCCCCCTTGACTCTTCAGTCAACATAGAGAGCTAAAATTTTTCGATTTGCGAAACTTAAACGAAGCCTTATGCGTAGGCAACTCATTATACATTGTAAAGACATTTTAAATCTAACAACTTTTTTGAGATTATCAAGTGACTGCAAAAACATAATGTAGACCTGTACAAACTGATATAGAGTTTTAAAATTCTGTAATGGATTGACTAAAAAGAAGTTGTACTTTAAGCCAATTGACAATAGGATCCTCGATTTATGAGAGACAGCTTCTCGAGAAACAAGAAAATACAACAAAAATTCACGATAAAAATCGTTAGAACAAATAGAATTATACAGATCAATTGTATGTTGTGAAAAAAAAATGGATTATTTTACAATATGCTTTCGATTGTAATGTAACGGCATTTATCAGTACATAAGAGCAAAATGTCACTTGTCAAAATGTTCAATGTGTTTTAAATCTATTAATTTTTTTCAAATCCTGAGAAAACTAATAAGTATATTTGAAAAATTTAAACGCAGAATGAAAGATTACATTATTACCGAGGGCCAAAAGTCCCTAAAAACTTCTATAATGTTTATTTTAATAAGCTACAGGGGTGAAAAGAAAAGAAAAAAATTGTTGTAACTTTTAATTTCAAATATCTCATTCAAAAGAAACTTTTTGATTATTTTAAGGGACTGTCGGCCCTCGATAATAATGCAATCTTTCATTCTGCGTTTAAATTTTTCAAAAATACTTATCAGTTTTTTCAAAATTCTAAAAAAATGAATACATTTAAAACTCATTGAGCATTTTGACAGGCGACATTTTGCTCATATGCATTTTAAGGTAAATGCCGTTACATTACAATCGAAAGCATATTGTAAAATAATCCAATTTTTTGCGCCTATACTCCTAAGTAGAATTATTAATTTTTATTTGTTTCAAACATGGATTTTGTAGCAAGAGCATTGATAAATCCTCATTTATTTTCTATTGTTTACAGGATCTTTAAATAATTACTTTTCCAAAGTACAAGCCTATCCGGTCCTGAGTTAAGTATATCTTTCGCGCTATCCTCCGCCATATCCATATTCCTCTCAAAGTGACACATGTCATCAGTTGGGAAACACAAGGAAAACACGCAAACTTACAATCATCTGAGTATTCCGCACAACCGCTTCATCTACTAGAGCGCCATCTATCGTTTATCATACTTAACGTCATTTGTCAGCGTTATCTTGAAGGTGTCTTGCGATGTTGCTTGCTCACTACACGTCTTATTCGCGCGAAGTGGCAGTGTATCGATTTTTCGTGTATATTCGATTTGGTAATGTATATACAATATTCGAAAGTTCTTTTAAATACTGAGTTACCAGTGATTTAATAAGATACTTTGTACAAAAACTGTTGTAATATAGAACTAAGGCAGTTGTTCTCTTAACCCAATGATTTTTCTTGTGCTCTATTCTTAGTGAATTTTTTAAACTGTTCTTTATGTCACTAAACAGTGTGGCCTATCGACGACGTGAGAAGAATTTCAGGAAAAATTGTCGAAAGATCTAAAACATATTGTTGATTCCCAAATGATATTTTTTTTAATTATAAAAATTATTGTTGAAAAGAATTTCTTGGAATCAATTAGCTTCTTCGTTTATTTGTTGATTCGTTACAAACAATGAAGATGTTCAAGCACTTACGGTATGATATTGTTAGTTATGTGTAATTATAACAACTTTGGTAGGAAATACTGAAAGAGATTTGAACAAAAACTGGAACAGTGGAGACAAGCTCTCGAGGAAAAAGAGAAGAGTTTACGAGAGTGTAAATTTACAAATTTAGTATACGTTTTTAAGTCAGATTCTCCTCGTTTCTCGATAATTTCTTTATGATGAAATTTGTTTATAATCCTATTGGTATAATTTAAAGTGTTGATAACAAAACTTTTCAATGTTTTACTGTTAGAAAAAATGAATTTTCATTAAATAACGGTCGAATCCATGACTTAGTTTACATATTGGATTCAAATAGACCTTCGTAATTTCTTTTATACAGGGTGTGTCAACAGAAGCGACACGGTCTAAAATTTCGCATATTAAACGTCGGATCGAAAAACTGAAAAACATGTCTAATATTGTTCAAGAATCTATCGAATGATATAAAACGCGACTCCTCTGCCATACCCCCCAAAATCCTCTGCCATACCCCCCAAAACTTTAAAATCATCAAAGGGAATTTCAATTTTTTATTATCGTACCATTAAAAAGGTAAGTTTTATCAGTATTAACTCTCAGTAATATTTAACCATTCTAAAACCTTTATAGTTTCTCTTTCTGCTTCAGTTTTAAGTTTCTTGCAGGAATCATTAGTGTAAAATATGACAGTCTCGTCAGCAAAGCAAATAATCTTTCCATTTGCTGCTAGATCATTTATATATACTGAAAACACTAAAGCACCTAAAACAGTACCTTGAGGCACACCATACTCAATGATTTTTTCAGAACTTCCTTTGTTATTAATTTTGACAATTTGCGATCTATTTTTTAAATAACTTTGAAGTAGTAAGTACGTTATGCCTCTTATTCCAAGACCATCCAAAGCTTCTAACAACTGCTGATGACTAACAGTGTCAAATGCCTTAGCTAGATCCAAAAATATCGCTAAAGTCTTCTTCTTCTTCAAGTGCCATCTCCGCGGTGGAGGTCGGCAATCATCATAGCTATTCGAACTTTTGAGACGGCTGCTCTGAAAAGTTCATTTGATGTACATCCGTACCACTCTCTCAGGTTGCGCAGCCATGACATTCTACGCCTCCCTATGCTTCTCTTTCCTTGGATCTTTCCCTGCATAATCAGTTGGAGCAAGGTGTATTTCTCTTCACGTGTAATATGTCCGAGATATTCTAATTTTCTTGTTTTTATTGAATTTAAAATTTCCATTTCTTTGTTCATCCTTCCCAGAACCTCTTTGTTTGTGACGTGTTCTGTCCATGATATTTTCAGAATTCTTCTGTACACCCAGAGCTCAAATGATTCCAGTTTTTTCATTGATGTCGCATTCAAGGTCCAAGATTCCATTCCATAAAATAAAGTCGAAAAAACATAGCACCTCGCCAACCTAACTCTTAGTTCCAGTTTTAAATCCCTGGTACATAGAACTCTTCTCATTTTGTTGAAATTTGCTCTAGTCTAGACATCATTACAAATAAACATAAATGAAGTATTTTTTAATTAACGCCTTAATCTCAGTAATTGTCACACCGCTTCTCAAGATTGGCCTACGAATAAAGTATTCCATCGGACCGCTCGTCTTTTCTTCCTCTTTCCGCGATTTCAGGGTCCAAGGTCCAAGGAAGGTCCAAGATTCCATTCCATAAAATAAAGTCGAAAAAACATATTACCTCGCCAACCTAACTCTTAGTTCCAGTTTTAAATCCCTGGTACATAGAACTCTTCTCATTTTGTTGAAATTTGCTCTAGCCTTTTCTATTCTTATTTTTATCTCATGATTGTAATTATTTGTGGAGTTAATCATTGTTCCCAGATATGCATATTTGTCCACTTGTTCGACGTTGGTTTCGTTTATTAGAAGATTCTCGTTATTTCTTTGAGTTTTCGATATTCTTATAAATTTCGTCTTCTTGACATTCATTGTTAGACCATACTCTTTTCCATACACTGCTATTCTGGTCACCAGTCTCTGAAGATCTTCAATGTTTTCGGCTAAGATCACAGTGTCGTCCGCATATCTAATGTTGTTAATGGGAACTCCATTTACCTTTATTTCAGCTGTTTCACCCTCAAGAGCTTTTTTCAGGACCTCTTCGGAGTAGGCATTGAAAAAAATTGGCGACAATACGCATCCCTGTCTTACTCCACATCTAATTTCAACTTCGCTAAAGTAGGAAATCCATTATCCAGCATCTTACATAAATAATCAGTAGCGGACGTTATAGCATCTAAAGTGGAATATCCCTTCTTAAAACCAAATTGGTTTGGATACAGCAGGTTAAATTTCGTAAAATATTGATTTACTCGTTCAGTTAAAGCATTTTCAAAAATTTTTGCAAGGCTGGTTATAAGTGATAGAGAGGCTTTTTTAAATATAGGTATAATTACAGCTTTTTAAAAATGTCAGAACGTTTTAAATTGGTACCTTAAATATTTTAGATTCAAATCAAAAATTAGAAAAAATTATCAAAATTGTTATAAATACATAACTTGCATGAATAAGTAAAATAATTTTCGCGAGGAAAATTAAGATTAATTAAAAATATTACCATTTTACTTCATACAAATATCTATAAGGGATCAAATATTAAAAAAATCCAAATAATTTGCATAATTGATGGTATTTTCGATTAAAGCTGGCCCTTTTGAGGCTCCTGTTTATTCAATTTCACTGATCCTTTGTCAACAAATCGGTCTTCGACAATCCGAAATCCCTCACTCACAAAAATTTGTCATGTAACGAAAGAACGTAATTCATATGGCAATCATTTTATTTACCTAGGCCTGAGAGCAATAAAAATGCCATGAAGGGGTATAAAACGTGAATCCACGTCACACTCTGAGATAGCGCGT
>NW_027313878.1:0-19098 GCF_040954645.1 Diabrotica undecimpunctata
CGCGCTATCTCAGAGTCTGGAGGTACTGAATTGGTTGTTTTAAAAAATTGTGGTGATGTATCAGTTCTATTAGAATTTTCTGCAGTTGTATCTAATGGAAAAGGAGCTGATAGATTGGAAAATATTGCTTCCGAAGTTTGTGAAAACGGTATTGCCGCTGAATGAGGTTGATTAAAAGTGTTGCTATGAGGAGTATTAGTAGTTTCTTTGTTGTGGAGATTTGTAGGTGTAGGTGATATGCTCGAATTTGATAATGGATAACTTGATGACTGCTGGGTGTTTGGTACCTTGTGTAGTATACTTGTTGAAGCTGTTTGCTTTGGTACTTCATTGTTTGACTCAATATGAGTTGATTCCGTTACTGAACTGGTTTTGCATTGGGATGATATGTGTCCTGTATTTTTGCAAATAAAGCAGGTGAGTGTACATTGAGACAAAAATATGCGGTAAGGTGTTTGGTCGAAATTTATTAGAATAGAATCTGGAATTGGTGATGTTATAGGGCTTATATAAACTTGCCTCCGAAAGCTCAATATGTGACTATATTCGGGAAGAGTCGAGCTAATTTTCAGAAATGTTATTGGGGAAATAAGCTTTAAACCGATATTCTGTAATCCTTCAACTAATACTTGATGAGGAATTGACGGGCAGACTCCAGACAAGACTAGTCTTTCTGCTGGAGAGACAAGTCTTCGTGCTGTTACAACTTCGCCGAGTACTTCTATAGAGCCATGTTGTATCATGAAGTTATCTACTACGGTTTTGTTTGCCAAATACATGCAGATTCTATTATGAGATAATCTAGATGAAAAAATAATATTTTTTGGGTTGATGATTGTACCCAAAGGAATGAGATAATCCTGCAGTTTAGCATTATCGATACAACTAAATACAATTGCTTGGTTCTTACTCGGAAAAGAATGTGAAGCGGCTGAAGCATAACTGTTTGTGATATTCGAACGTTGATTTACTGAACTGGTTAGATCGGAAGGTGTGTTTACATTGTGTGAAGTCATTTTAAGCTGCGGTGGCGAAGGCCTTACTCCGACTCTGGTAAATGAAAAACCAATCGCATGCTACTATAAGCTACTTATAGCAGCTAACCTCACAAAATGAGTGTGTATATGGTAGTGTATATTTATTATTTGACGTTTTCTTTTCACAATAATAAAATAATAATTACGTATAGATGACTTACGTAGTAGTATCTAGTAGATAAACACTTTAATTTTAAAAAACTATTTAATAAAACCACTTGTTTTTATTAGAAACTAGGAGTACGCTATCAGTACAACTTAACCATAGCTTGCCAGGGCCGGTCTCCTCCTTAGCATCATAATTGATTTATCAAATCACAAGGATATAAAACTAACACTTTTATATATAGTAACGTACATTGACAGGAAAATCGGAATTCAAACAAAATTTATTACAGTTAGTGGATTTACCACGTGAGACATTCGATCAGTTACATGATTATGTATTAAATATTTTACAAAAATATCGTTTTGTCAGCAAGATTGTTGGACTAACAGCAGATAACATAAATACTAATTTTGGAAGAATGAAATGACAGGGAGCTAATAATTTATTTACTAAATTGAGTAATTCTTGCGGGAAACCTTTAGTCGGTATTGGATATATTGCTCATATATTCAACGATTATATTCAACGTGCTACTGACGTTTCACCAATTTATACGAAAGACCTAACGGTAAAAATTGATTAGCATTTTGATTAGATTTGTATTTAAACTATAAGATTTGATAAACTAAAGTCATTTTATGAAACTGTTAATTATGAATATAAAAAAATGTTATCATTTTCAACAACACGATTTCAAAATGATGACTACAACTGATCGTATTTTACAAATGTTTCAACCCCTTACAGCCTATTTTTTATCATCTGAGAATGATCATTATTATCATCTTATGCCTTAGTTAATAGTTCGCGATAAACACGATATGCCAATTTTTTCGAAACAAACGTAATTCTTAAAAGCTTAACAAGTTCGTCATATGTAGATATAGTATCTTTTATGCCTTGATACCATTTAGTAGTAAATCATCAAAAAGCATTGTGATTCCTTGAAATCTAGATTTCTTTTCATCCTACACTAAAGAGCAATATTTAAGTTTCTACGGTACTAATAAAAGCATTTACATCGGTGTCCTTTTTACCATCAAAACGCGAAATGCATTTTGTTTGAAAATGTTTCATGTCTCTAGTGTTTGTGTCGACGGATGTATTCGCATTTTCTTCAGAATCTGACTATACTTATATAAACATTGTTTGTATTTTGAAAACGACTTTGAAAGTGGAAATTCAAACGTCAATAAAACTACCTTACCCTTTAATTGTGGCTTATTCCCATTAAAATAGTCATTGCTTTTGAGAAAACTTACGGCCATTAATTTATTTGTTTTCCGAAACAAACATGGCAGCGTTTTATTGATTCATCGTGTGGTAGAAAAAATTGGCAACGACCTAGAAGGCAAAAGATACTATAGTGCAGCTTTTTTAGTCGTAAGTAACGAATTTGTTAAAGTATGCGTAAAGCCCTACTTTACAAAATAAAATATAAAAATTACCATACCCTTTCTACGAAATGGTCAAATTTTATCTGGAAATTCGAAACAGCCAAATCAAAATAAACTCAACCCAGGACACCACAAGAAAGCGTACTGGGGCCAATCCTCTACTTGCTATTTACTGCCGATCTACCTGCAATTAATTCAACGCTAGTTGCAACATATGCTGATCCATACTACATACCAGGGTTAAAGCTGGCGGCTGGTTTACATATTTGGCAAAACAAATGCCAGTAGACCTGTTTATCTAATATTTACTATACAAGGAGATAAATGTCCACTAATCACACTATCCCCTATTTGGACTTATGGTATCCAACTAGGGGATACTGACAGCAACTCCAACATAGACATTATCCAAAGGTACCAAAACAAGATATCATGCATACTAGTGAAGGCGCCATGGTATACAGCATAATTCATATGAATCTTAACATTCCGACTGCTCTAAAGTAATTAAAAAGTTTAGTGTATCCTATCGGGAACAAGTGAAATCACAACCAAAAAACTAGCAAGTGATCCAATAAACTTACCAAAGGAAAGTGAAAGACTCAAGAGGGCCACATCCTCTGATTTACCTACTAGGTATTAGTTTTAATTAGGCTGTTTAAATATTTATTAGGTTAAGAACAATCTTATTTTTGACTTTTAAAATGTGATCATTTACTGGAATACTTTCTACAAGTTATTTTAAAAGGTTTACGTAATTTACAAATTAAGTAAACTGATAGTCATTAGAAACATTTAATGTCAATGTAGACAGATTGTGTCAATAACTTTCCAAAACAAAAATCAGAAGTCTTCTTTTTCTTAGAGTGCCGTCTCCCTATGGAGCTTGGCAATCATAATGGCTCAGAAGTAAAAAATCAGTACTAAAATATTCTAAAGAATAAAATTAATTAACAGGCGGAGAATTTGATTTTAAAACCTCCGCACTCTATTACCGAAACTGGACAATAACTCTGAAAAAAATTCCTAGCTTATAGAGGATATAGAATTATACGAGCCCACATTATAGGAAGTAATAAAACATTTAAATTAACCCCAAGAAATTCCGTATTTCGCGTAGAGAAAAAAATTTGATTAAAAAAAATATGAAAAATGTAAAACATTTATCATCTATTTAAAAGAACTTTTTATTTTAAAACAGCCTTTAGCTGTTATGCCTCATATTCTCTACGCGGGGACTTATAAATGTACAACTTTATGAAAACAATAATTCAAGTGCGAAATTTGACAGATTACGGAACGCCATACTAATGGCACAAAATATTCATGTATACTTGACTCCATATTTCTATCGCCCATATGAAAAAAGCTGCGCTATAAATGTTTAAGAAATGGTAAACAAATTCGAATAGCAGCTGCCCAGAGACGTATCGCGATATTGGTTGTTTCACATATCTTTTTGAGTGACGTTGTAATCTTAAGTTACCTAGACAATCTTATCGTACTATCCAGCTCATTTGGTGAACATTTAAATGATCTTAAGTCAGTGTTCTACACTGTTCTCATAGACTAGATCAGATTAATCTTCGGGCAAGTCGAAAACAGTGCGTGTTTGATCGCGAAAAAGTGAAAGCTAAACATGCTAATCGACCTTTGAAGAGACCCAGTTTATTTAAAGATGGAGATTTAGTATGGGCCAAAATAACCGCTCCTAGTAACAGGTCGAAAGGTCAGACAGCTATATTCTACTCGAAGACAGATGGATCCTAGAGAATTAAGCTGGTGATATCGCCTGTGAGGGCGTTGTGAACATTGTGACGTGGACACCCCTACTGCTGTTGGTGTGTTTTACGAATCCGTTCTTAGACACGTTAACC
Organism: Diabrotica undecimpunctata; assembly: GCF_040954645.1. Classification (NCBI taxonomy): domain Eukaryota; kingdom Metazoa; phylum Arthropoda; class Insecta; order Coleoptera; family Chrysomelidae; genus Diabrotica; species Diabrotica undecimpunctata. Next base: position 4,421 of record NW_027313878.1, read on the forward strand.
TCAATGATGTTAAAGCCTCCACGCTTGTAAGAAACCTGCATCATTTTCTGATGACCGCTCCCGCCCCCTTCCCCTACCCACAATCTTATAATATTGAGAAAAATTATTTGTTTCATATATTAAATACATTAATTTTTTATGCAGAATAATTTAAATAAATTATTCTGCATGAAATAGTCAATAAGCTCATGAGAAAAAAATGTTTTTAAAAATAAATCTATTGGATATATAGGATGTTTAATATTTTTTTTTGTTCTTTAAAACTTGGGCAAAATATAAATGACTGTTCTGTACAAATATGTATTTGGCACAGTGTTCCTAAGTTTTTGTTTTTTTTTTAAATTTAATTTATGGCTTTGGATAACTTGATCCATTTAGCCACGATAATGTATTGTATGTATTGATGTAATGTATTGATGTATTGACCTATTGCATTTATTAACAAAATAGTACTTCGCCTAGAGATAAATTAAAAATATAATGTAAACATCGGTACTACAAAAATCAGTAGCTCGAGAAGAAACCATACTTTCACTCGTTACATTTAAGGCCCTAACCAACGTAAAGTGAATATTTAGAACCAACAAGGAGTTACATAGTATGGGGATATTTTCACGCTAAGGTGCCTTTCATAGCGACTTTATTACAACACAAGACAGGCAACGGCTAGGAGATAAATATATAACATAAGGATAGACAGGGGGACCAAAGCTAGATTTATACATTTATACATTCACATTACACATTTTATCCTAAATTTTTCTTTTTTAAATATTCCCAAAAAATTTGGTTAAGCCTAATATTATGACGAGAGATATATATAAAAAAAGATTGGTACTAAGGAAGAGGTATTTGATCTTTTATAAGATTTTCCAATATATACTTAATAGCAGCATCATTATAATATGCACCCGAACATCCAATGATTGATATCGTCAATTTTATCATTAAAATCGCAAAGTTCTGTTTTACTTAAATTAAATCTACGAAAATAGGCTTTTACAGTAGCATTATTAACAAGGCATCCAACAAACATTGAATATACTTTTCTATTGGGATGAGATCTTGCAGCAAAAGGCGCAGTAGGTAAAACAGAGTGAATTTTTGTATAAAGGTTGTTACTTCTGTTACAGAAAGCATTGCATTAAATTTCCCATTTTCTTTTATTTCTGGTTTACGCAACGAGACTAAATCACTTCTATTGAGCCAACTAATTTCTAATTCTTTTGAAGCCGCTTGTTTAGCAAAATAATCTGCTTTGGTATTACTCGAGATACCAGCATGTCCCTTTACCCAAATGAAAGAGACTGAATTATTTCTTTTAAGTAGCTTTAAAATTTTTATTTCTTCTCTTTTTTTAAGAAAATATTTATTTGTCTCTTTAACGGGTAGGTTAACTTGTATCTCCTATAGCTTCTTCACCAGGTTTTTGTAGAACTTCCTATATACAATTCTTTATATTCAGTGGAAGAGTAACAATTTCTTAGCAATGTTTCAAATCTTCATTGATCACTTTTTTGCTATAATTTTAAAAATTTTGTAGCGTTATAACTGCTACATTGCCTGCTTTCTTTCTTATGTTATTATATTTCGTTAATTCTATTCTCCATTTTCCATATCTTCTGTCATAATTCATATTCTTCTATATTCTCCATTGTATCTCTTATTTTTCTATATATTTTCTCAGATATAGATTGTATCAGAATTATGTCGTTACTTAATTGATTCATTATTCTCTTTTCATTTTTACTGGTATTTGGTATAAAAACCAGTTGGCGTCCAAATCTATCTTCTTTATATATATATATATATATATATATATATATATATATATATATATATATATATATATATATATATATTTCAGTATCTACCTTTCCTATTTTCCTAATAATCATCATTTTTATCTTTTACTCAAGTTTCTAAAGAATGAATTTTATTTTCATCTCTATTTCTGTTACTTTGGAACGAGAGGTGCCATCTTTATTCTCTGTTTAGTTTAATGCTATTAGTGACAAAGACTCCTTTTTGTTGACATTTCCCCCTTCCCGTTCGATACAAAAGTCGATATAATGGCTTTTATTTCTAAAAATGTCGATTTTCTTCATGACTTCTGTAAAAGTATAATAACCAATTGTTGTGTCGTCTCCTGAATTAGGAGGTAAGAGTATAATATATTTTATCGGTTTCCTGATTCTACCTGTTGTATAAAAATCTTTTATAATTTTAACTTTGAAAATTCTCATTATTTATGATTATCGTATGTAAGTAGGTACATATTTTTGTGGATATTTCTTATCTTTTTTTATTTTATATAAAAAACTAGCGATAAGAAATATATAGTTTCTTTAATATAGTATGTAAAAGTTTTACGAATATTTTTACAGTTTTAAATATTAAATTTAAATCCTTAATAATATCTTTTGATTTTAATAATAATTAACTTTTGACAAACTACCATTTCTGTATAGAAATGTTTCTAAATTCTAAATTATCTAGCTTTGCAATAAATATATCTTGTCATTTTTACCGAATCCGCTTTTTAATTAATATTAGAATATTTCAGTTGTAAAAAGTAATTACCATTTGCTTTAAAATATTATATATCCTTACTTTTACTTATTTGCTTTTGATAAATACAAAAATAAGAATTGTTTCTCGACTTGCTTGGGTGAATAATGATAAAATTTTGTTAAATTTGATTGGTCACCTATTCATCCCCCAAGCAAGGTCTCTCATTTTGGTTTCACCATTTTCTGAAGCAAGGTGTGTTTTTCTTCATTTTAGTCAACCTCCGGGATACATTTCTCAGGTGCGGGTCAAATTATATGAACATCCAGAAGACCAACCGGCCTGAGAATGGCACTATCATTCCGATAGGAGAGTTGACTCCAGGGCAAGAAAATCCACAACTAACAACATGGCTTGCTAACAACCATAGCAGAAAAGACCAGGATAAAACCTAGGATTTGGTGACAAGCATTTTTCCTTACTATAATGTAACACTGTAGCAAGAGTCAAATAATTTTTATTTAAATTCAATATAATATTTAAACATGTATTTTTTTGCCCTTTTTGTTTAATATTTTAATAAACATGTGTTAATTTAACTGTGTATTGTTTCTTCTTTTTACTTGTTTGCGTGTGTTGCTCCAGAGTAGGCCATATTCACGTCCTGAGTGAGCTAGCCAGGGAGTGTTTCGTATAACGTCTAATGTAGCAATTTTGCAATTGATACATTAGGGGTTATGACGTTAAAAATTGGTCCCAACGGTAAACGATTTGTCGCTCCAACGTTGTTAGTGATGTTAGTCAGGTTGTAGCAGCAAACTAAGGTTGGCGCTTACAAGTTGACAACAGCAGCTCAACGTTGGGATGTTACAAATTGAGCCTCGAAGGGTTACAAATTGGCACCCAATGAATGTTCGTTGGAACGTCACAAATTGGTGCGCAACGTTACAAATTGGCGCACCAACGTAATATACTCGGAGTAATGCATACATTCTTGTATTTAGTTGAAACAATACTTTTATATTTTCTTGCTATTATTATCTTTAACATTTTTCTTCCTATTTTGAGTAGTAAATTTATTAAATTTCGGTAAAAATATCTATTTTCTATCTTACTTACTTTTTTATACTTATTTTTTTATCTAATTTTTACTGATAGTTTTTTTTTTGATCACCAACCTTTTTTGTCTGCTGGTTATCATTAACCTTGACAAGTTCATGTGTTGTTGGGTAGTGTTAAAACTTAATTAAATATAAAATAGTAGTTTTATATTATTTTCGTAAATTTAATTATCTTTATCTTTAAAGTTGATTTGGTTACTTGTTGGTTTACATAAATTATTGTTTTTTAAATAATCTTACAAAATGGCTACCATCAACCCTAAGCATTTGAAAACTGATGAGTTAACCCAGTGGTCGCCAACCTCTTCAATGTGTTGAGCTACTTTGTTAATTTTGGAATAAACAGCGAGCTACCCACACGGAAGCCACGTAACGCAACGTAAATGAAATATTCCACAGTTAATCTATCATTATATGTATTTATTTTACTGTTTAACTGGTAATACATAATACATAGGTACTAATAACAAAATAACCAATATTACTAGTACGTACTTGTTCATAGCTACATTCCTACCTATCAAACGAAGGTATTTGAAAAATAAACACAAACTTTTATCCAGCCACAACGGTATGTCATGTATGATTTAAAAATAGTTAATATTAACAACAAAAAAGTAACGCACTATCATAAACATAAACATTGAAAAATAAAAAAGCACTTTCAATGAGAAGGCTGACACTCAGACTCATCGATAATTTTTTTAATGTTTGCAGTATAATTTGATGCAGCCATTCGAATACAATTATCCAAATGTTCATCTGTAAGTCGATTGCTATATTTGTTCTTAATAAACTTCATATTGGAAAAAGAAGATTCACACACATAGGTTGAACTGAATAATGCTTTCACTTTCAAGGCAACACGGCATAGAACTGAATATTTGTCTTTACTTACAATAGGCCAGATACATTCAGTACTTGAGACTAACGATTTTAAGGCTAAATCATTTTGAAACTCAATGACTTCCATTTCTGTTGCAGCGATGTCTTCGCCAAAGTTATGCATAACACAAGCTGACGCGCTATCTCAGAGTATTTCCATAAAGGGTGAAACAACAAACTGCGCTACTAAAGCCATTTAATTGAAATCCTTAAAACGATTTTTGAAGTTACTCTTCAGGGTAGAAATTATTTCTACATGATATTTGTTGTCATAGGGTTCTAATGGATTTTGAGATATTTTTTCTGAAAGAATAGGAAAATGCTTGGAATCGCTGTTAATTAGGTCTTTTTAATAAATGCTTCTATATCAGAAATCATTTCCGCTAGTTCTTTGTCTTTCCCCTGAAGCTGCAAATTAAGTTCGTTTAATTTCTCTGTAATGTCCACGAGAAAACCATAATCTCTAAGCCAGATTGAATTTTCTAGTTCCGGAGTCGGTTCATCGCGTTGTTTGAAAAATTGAACTATGCCAGATAGGACACCATTAAAACGTTTTAGCACCCGTCCTCTACTTAACCATCGGACTTCAGAGTGAAGGAGTAGGTCCCCGTATTGACAGTCAACCTCATCGGCCAAGGTTCTGAATAATCTTCTTTGTAACGCTTGAGCTCTAATCTTGTTTTTTTTTCACAATTTTTACCACCACTTTCATAACGTTGTTTAGTTTCAGGAAATGTCCACATAATGCTTGCTGATGGATAATGCAGTGGTAACAGAGAAATTGCGGAAAAGTTTCATCTTTTCGGCATAACGCCACGAGACCCTTATCACAACCCACCATAGCTGGAGCGCCATCGGTTGTCAAGCCTACCATTTTCGATATTGGAATTTTCTCAGAAGAAATAATATGTTTTAAATGAGAAAACAACTCCTGTCCAGTAGTGTGTCCTTTCAGTGGAATGAACTTCAAAAGATCTTCTTTAATCGTAAAATCACTAAAAACCCACCTGACGAACACGGCCATCTGGGCAGTGTCAACGACATCTGTTGATTCATCCAGTTGAAGTGAAAAATAAACACAGTTATCTAAGTCAGTTCTTAACTGTAAAAAATATCATTGCTCATTACTTCTACACGTCTCATCACTGTATTAACAGAAAGCTGCATAGATTTTATAGCTGAATCTATCTCGTCTTTATTTCTAAAGTTGGCGAATAACGAATCAGCAGCTTCTAAAAACGCGTGTTTTATCATTTCGTGCATTGCATTTTGTGCAATTATCTGGGACACACGGTACGATGCTTCAGTTGCAGCCTTATTTTTGTCGACTGTTCTTAAAAATATTGATTGTTGTCCAATTAACTGTTTTTTTAACTGTTTAACAAAATTAGAATGTACAGTTTTATGATGTCTCTCAATATTTCCGTGTACAAACACACATTTTTATCTTTAACTTCTGTAAAAAAGTATTGTTCTTCCCATTCCGAATGAAAGTGGTATGTCTTTACCTTCTTACAACTGCTTGCCATAATATTATTTTTGTTGTTCTCTACTAACCCAACCGCTGGACGTTGGTTACGCGTTCAGTTTTAAACTAAGCGCAATGTCGCCGCGCCGTGCGTATTTATCCCGTTCAAAGCAATCCAGATTGTTCTCGAACACTAACGCGCTGGTCCGGCTGGTCGGTTCTATAAATAGCCGATTCTAGCTTGACGGCGTCAGCGTCAGGGACAGATCGCTCACCGCAACGTTGCCGCTGTTTATGTTTAATATTATGACAATTAGATTTTTTTGTGGAATTTTCGGAAGCTTCTCTGATTTTTGCAGTTTGTATTTTTTAAATTAAAATCGTTGTGAGAGCTACCAGAATTGCCCCCGCGAGCTACCGGTAGCTCGCGATCGACAGGTTGGCGACCACTGAGTTAACCTATGAGTTAATTATTAGAGATCTTGAGGTTCCTTCTACTGTCGATGAGAAAAGAAAAGTCCTTAGTGGAATTTTGTCTCAGGAAGCATCAGACAGAAGCTTCTCTGAAACAGTTGTCCCTCTTGAATTTGAGCAAGACCATAATCAGGCCTTGGCTACTCTTGCTGATTTATCTAGTATCATCGATGAATTTTCAGGTAGTAAGTCTGATTATAGGTACAAATGTATTTGTTCTCGTTTAACTCATTTGTCTGGCCGTGTATCTCGTCTGAAGACCACTTCTTCAACGCAGGAAACAGTCAAAAGACAGTTACGAAGTAAATTATTGTCAATTGAGGGTGTGCTTGTGGAAAAACTTAATCTTCCTTCAGAATATACTCCAGTTAGGGTAGAACCACATACTGCATCTTTAGTAGTGAAGTCTGTGCCCATTTATAAATGGGGAATTCAAAAGTTTTCCGGCAAACAGCCTTTGATTCCTTTTCTTGAACAAATTGAGACGCTTAAAATCTCCAGGAATTATTCTAATGATGACCTTTTTCTTTCTGCAGCAGATCTGTTTGATGACAATGCTTTCACTAGGTGGCATAATCATCTTCTTAAAAAGACATTTCAGTCATGGTCTGACTTAGTTGCCGCTTTAAAGGAAACTTATCTTCCGGCAGATTATAAGAGGAATTTGTGGGAACAAATTCGTTCTACAAGGCAATCTTTTCGAGAAACTGTATCTACATTTATCTCTAATTTTGAAGCTCTTTTCTTCCGTTTACCTTCTGTCGTTTCAGAGAAAGATAAAGTATCTGAAATTAGACGTGGTCTTTTGCCAGACTACATCAAAGCTTTGGCTTTGCACGTTATAGACACTGTATCTGATCTTACCTCTTACTGTAAAAGAATTGAGTCTGCGTTATCTATACCCCACTTTAATAATAATAATAAGAAATTTTTATATGAAACAAATTCACTTGATGAAATTTGTTGGAATTGCAACAAACGAGGTCATGTGTATCCTCAGTGCAGGTATCAGAAAAATAAATTTTGTTATGGTTGCGGTTTTAAGAACGTTATTAAGGCACATTGCCCCAAATGTTCAAAAAACGAAGCGCGAGGTTGTTCGATAGTGGACAGGAATCAACCTCATTGCAGTCAAATGTCTGCATCAAACCTAAAAGGGAAGAACATACCAGGAAAAAATTTGAAGAAAACTTCAAACAAAGGACAAGCAGAGTAACATTTCAACTACCACCTATTATTAAAACGCGAGCTAAAACTTCTGATTCTAATTGTAATTTTAATCCTTTACCTATAGACAAAGCTCCCATAGATACAACGCACAATGTTTCTTTAAATCCTGCGAATATTTCTTTTCCGTTGATTTCAACGTCTGATACTTTATGTAGAACTAATCCTCTTCTGAATATTCGTACACAGGATAATCGACCATATATTTCAATAAATATTGGCAGTGAAACAATATCTGCACTTGTAGACTCTGGTAGTAATGTCTCTATTATTGGCTCTCCAGCCTTATTTCTTCTTAAGAAGCTGAATTTGCATCTTCACTATGATGTTTCAGTACAGCTAACTACTGCTGATGGTAATGTCCAAAGTACCTTAGGTTATGTGTTTTTACCTGTTACCTTATCTGGTAGCACACAAAAGTTAAAAGTTTTAGTGGTTCCTTCTATCTCACATAAAATGATTTTAGGTATGGATTTTATGAAATTGTTTAGAATTTCTTTGGATTTCACAAATTTTTTCGTATAGTACAGCTAAACTGTCAACTTGTGTTGTTAATACTATAGTAAGTTCAAAGAATTTATCCACCCATCAGCTTTCACAGCTACATTCGGTAGTCAAACTGTTTAAGGAAATAGGCGCAACAGATTCTATTGGTAGAACCCACTTGTATACTCACCATATAGACACTGGTGATGCAAAACCAATCAGGCAAAGACAATATCCTCTTTCGCCTGCTATGCAGAAAATTCTCAACGAAGGAGTTGATGAGATGCTTAAGTTGAAAGTCATCGAACCATTAACAACCAGTACACCTTGGTTATCTCCTTTGTAATAGGTTCCGAAGAAAGATAGTTCCTATAGAGTTTGTTGTGATGGTCGAAAACTTAATTCTATGAGATGCTAAATTTATTTCGTCAATCGATTTAAAACAAGCTTTTTATCAGATACTTTTGGATGATCAATCCAAATTAAAGACTGCATTTACAGTTCAAAATAGAGGTTTGTTCTGTTTTAATGTATTACCTTTTGGCTTAAATAATAGTGCACAAGCTATGTGCAGAGTTATGGATTCAGTTATAGGTCCTTTACTGGAGCCTTATGTTTTCTATTATCTTGATGATATTATTGTTGTTACTCCTAACTTTGATTGTCATATCAAAATTCTTAAAATGTTGTTTAAGAAACTTAAATATGCAAATCTTACAGTCAATTTTGAAAAGTGTCAGTTTTGTAGACCTTCTCTTAAATTTCTTGGTTTTGTTGTAGATCAACAAGGGTTAAGAACTGACCCAGCTAAAGTAGAAGCTATTTTGGAATATTCAGTTCCAAAAACTACTACTCAAATTCGTAGACTTATCGGATTGATAGGTTATTACCGTCGATTTTTAAATAATTTTGCATCCATTTGTACTCCAATTTCTGATTTACTCAAGGGTAAAAAGAAAGGACAGTCTATTGTTTGGACTTAAGAAGCTAACTTAGCTTTCAGTCAGATTAAACAGGCACTAACATCTGCTCCTGTTCTTGCTAGTCCAGACTTTGACAAGCATTTTTATCTTGCTTGTGATGCAAGTGACACTGGTGTTGGGAGTGTATTATTTCAAAAACAAGATGGTTTAGAGCATCCTATAGCTTTCTTTAATAAAACTGTCTCTAAAGCTCAACGTAAGTACACTACTACTGAGAAAGAACTACTGGCTATTTTATTATCTATTGAAAAATTTAGGTGTTATATTGAAGGAAGTGAAAACTTCACTGTGATTACTGATCACTTATCCTTACAGTGTAACGATGCTCTGATCGTTTAACAGTTCGAACCGTGGGAGTGTTAATATTTGCGCATTCACTTCTACAACGTGACGGCGAAGTGGGAATCAGAACGGCTATTTAAGGCGTGTGAATAGCGGAATTAGAGAGTCTTGTAGCTAGCGCTCTAGGCTTCCTGACTCGCCGGTGTAGTAAACCTGCGAGCCATTCTGGACAGAGAGAGTTCCGTATTGAGGATCATACTCTGTCCCTAACCAAGCGGAACCCATCGGTATTGCGTATTGAGCATTACCGTGGATCTGCACAGAACCAACCGGGACAGAGAGATTTCCGTATTGAGGATCATACTCTGTCCTTAGCCAAGTGGAACCCGTCGGTGTTGTGTATTGAACATTGCCATGGGTCTGCACAGCTAAATATTTTGTTTGCGAGCGTATTCGGAGCTTTCGCTGAATTGAAGCGAAAGCGAGTATAAATCTGCTCGCGATCGATTTCCCCCATTTCGTTTCTTATTAATACTAATTAATTTCTTTCGTAGAATTCGTTTTAGTTTTATTCATTGTATAAGTATACAACGTAGAATTCCTTTTTATATTTATTTATTGTAGGTATACTAAATTAATAGATTTATTTTTAGTTCAAACCTGTGTTTTACTGAGTCTGTCGCCCCGAAAGAGCTACCCATCACAACAGTGGTTATATTCCATGAAAAACCCTTCTCCTAGAATTGCCAGATGGATAATGAAACTATCCTGTCACAAGTTCACTGTCATTCACCGTAGTGGTTTTTTAAATGTTGTGGCTGATTCCCTTTCTAGAATACCTGAACAAAATCCTGAAATTTCTCTTTTAGATTTATCTAATCTTAAAACAGATACTTGGTATGATAATATGGTACAAAAAGTACAAAATAATCCAGATCAATTTCCTGCTTTTAAAGTTCATGGTAATGTTCTTTACAAGCATATCTTTTCAAGGAATAAGTTTTCAGATCCTTCCCCAGAATGGAAAATTTTCGTTCCGTCTCCTCACAGAAAAGATATTTTGAAACTCTTTTATGATGATCCTACAGCTGGTCACCTAGGAGTATATAAAACGCTCTCTAGAATCACGGAATTAAATTACTGGCCTAGAATGAGACTTTATGTCGCAAACTATATCAGTAAGTGCAAAATCTGTGCTGCTAGTAAACCAGGAAATGTACCTCCTGCTGGTTTAATGGGAAAGTACAGAGATATTAATTTTCCATTTCAGTTTTTATCTGCTGACTTATTAGGTCCTTATCCTAGATCTAAAAATGGAAATCGTTTTCTTTTAGTTGTTGTCGACTGGTTCACGAAATTTATTTTTGTCCATCCAATGGCAAATGCTACCTCTACAGCTATTGTTAAATTTATTGAAAATCAAGTTTTTTTTATCTTTGGAGTACCACAAATTTTCGCAGTTGATAATGGGAAACAGTTCGTTTCCAATGATTTCAAAAATTTAATGAATAAATATAAAGTACAAAAAATTTGGTATAATGCGAGATATTTTCCTCAAATAAATCCTACTGAGAGAGTTAACAAAACTATCGTAACAGCTATTCGTTCTTTTATACATGATTATCATAAAGATTGGGACAAAGAAATCTTTAAGATTGACCAGGCTATTAGCCTAGCCAAACACGAAGTTATACAATTTAGTCCTTCGTTTCTAACTTTTGCCAGAAATATCCCTTTGGACGGTTCCTTCTTTGGTGCAATAGAAGACAAAGCAAGCAATGCCATTAATATTAATAACAAGCTATTCGACCCAAGACCACTAGAAAATATGTCTTCTATTTTCAAAGAAGTGCAAAAGAGAATACGTCACTCTTATGCGACGAATTCTAGCAGGTATAACCTTCGTAGACGTGATGTCAAATATCACGTTGGTGATAAAGTCTGGAAGAAAAATTTTGTCCTATCAAAAGCTGTCGATGATTTCTCTGCAAAACTAGTGCCAAAATTTGTCCCCTGTATTGTCAATAAAGTTTTGTCTAAATTAGTCTACAATTTAAAGGATCTAGATGGAAATGATCTTGGAAATTTTCATGTCAGGGATATCAAATTAGATGTCACTGATTCTAGTGACGATGAAAATCAGTAATGCATATTAAAAATATATCTTTTGAGTAAAACTTGCAGTTATACTATTATATCTTACCTTTAAGTGTAATTTAAACTTACATATATCTTGTATTGCATATATTTTAAATTATCTTCTTATCTCTTTTGTTAAGCTTATACATATTTTTATTACCTGCGTTAACAAATATCTTCGTTATTTATGGACTTTTCAATAAAATATTTAGTTATGAGAACCTTTGCTAGAAAATTTATCTACTACCTTTCACAAGTTTGATTGTTATTTACTTATCTTTATCTTCTTTTAATAACACATTATCTCATACCTTTGCAAGTTAGCTACTTGTATTACCTTTATGGTGTTATTAAAACTATTGCGGTAATAACTTATGTCTAACTTTCATACGTAGTGCAAGTGTCTTGTTTTTCCATTGAGTGGGTTCAAATATGAGATTTGTTCGGACAAGCACATAAAAATTGCCTATGATGATTTATCTTCGCGGGACTTGAGGTCACTGAAGGAAAAATATTAACAAGGGCGTTAATATTTTCCATTTACCCATTAGGGGTGTTGCGTTAGGCATAATTCTTTATCTTTTGGAGTGAAAGTAATCTTATGCATATATCTTCTTTTATAGAAACCTCTGGTGTAAGATTATGAAGCTTTGAAGTTTTTGATTGCATTTGAATTGTCTTTAACATTTCAAATACATACGTCTATATTTATGCAGTTCTAGTTCTATTTCTTTTGTGTAGATCCCTGGATAGTGTTTAGTGTTATAGCAATTTTATATGATATTACCACAACTTATCTTATCTTTGCTTTGTATTCTCCTTTATCATAAGTAAGTCAAATTTTATGCAGTATCTTTAATGTCTTTTGTGTAGAACTTTGACTTACTAGGTATTGTGAAGAATATACTTATCTTTATCTGACAATCAAAATTACTTGTGTTACTTAATTATCTTGATATTTACCTACCTTTAATTTTTGATACTATTTGGTACAAAAATTACTTTATCTTATACTAGCTTAATGTCAATTTGCTGTTTTATTGACTCGCCTTAGTCCATAAATATGCATATGCAATATGCCGAGAATTCATTCTCATTATCTTCTTATCTTTAATAAACAATGTAATTGTTTCCAGACCATACTGTCTATTGAAGTTTAGTCATAAGTTTCTCTGATTTAGTTCACAATGATTGCCCTCATCAATGCATAACTACAATGAATTTTCTTTTTCTTGAGAGTTATATTTTAATGAAATTTTTTTTATTGCATTTACAAGGTAGATTTAACCTTATGCATACTACTATTTAGAAATCTGGTGTAGGGTTGTGTCTCTTTGAAATGACAATGGAAAGGTTTTGTTTTTTATACCCTCTTGTATAACTTTGCTCTGTACAATTTTCTGTATAGATTACTTTATTATTCTAACAGGTGCATAACGTTTGGATTTAAATCAAAGTATATTTATGACTAATTTTTCTTCTTCAGTTCAACTGAGTATAATTTTGTACAGTTTTCTTTTCATCTTGTGTAAATTTTATACTTAATAGATGTCTAGATTGGTCTTACTAAATTTTTACTTATTTCTTTTATATTTTGATGTTTACCTTATCTTTCTTAACTGCTTATAATGTTCTACTCATACTATCTCATGCAATATATGCAACTAAAATCTAGATTAGTATTATGATAACTAATATTTGAAATTATATACCTACTGCATTACTGATGATTATGATATCTTATCTTTTAGAACTTAATGATTATATGCATATCTAGTGATATTGCTAATATCATAATTACCTTGGTTTAAAATTAGCTTCCCTTAAGAACTAACATTCTTGAAAGAATGTCTTTCTAACGATGTTTATCTCCATGAGTGATAGATACATCGTCCCCATATTAGTTGTTTTTGTATGATATTTATGTAATTACATATATATGGGACCGAACTGTGGTGGAGATGTACATTTATACCACTGCATCTTCCTTTAATGGTAAGGTTGTCTTTAGAGTATGGCGTCGGGGGGTTCATAGTACACAGGACTGTCGTCTCTGAGGAGCGCTTTCGAGGTTTAACCATGGATTATGAGCTACTGCGTTCATACCAACATGATTTCAATCGGCCCAGTGTATAATCGATGTACAGTACCAAAGATTGCGGATAACCCTTAACGTAGCTTTTCTCCCTCTTGGTCTACGACCAATTTTAGTGTGACGAATACTATAATTCGTTGGGATAAAATATTTCCCTGAGTATTAACTCTAAAGCCCTGTTACATGCTGCTACAATGTATAGCACATAAATATTTGCCTCATAATTTTAGTGTGATGGATACTATAATTCGTTGGGATAAAATATTTCCCTGAGTATTAACTCTAAACCCTTGTAAGGAATTCCTATAAGGTATAGCATAGGATTATTTACCTTACAATTTTAGTGTGACGAATACTATAATTCGTTGGGGATGAAATAATACCCAGAGTGCTCACTCATAAAGTCATTTAGTGTATATAGTATTACAATACTGTAATACATAGTTTATATTTATGTAGTTAAAATTTTAGTTTAACGGATACTATAATTCGTTGGGTGATAGTCATTTATTTTTTTGACTTAGGTTAATATAAGTATATTAATTTTTATCACATCTTATCACAAGTTAACCATTTTTACTTTATTTTGTTTAAATAATAGTACCTAAACTTACAAGTTATTATACCTATATCTAGGTATCTAGATAACTTTATTATTTGGTAAAGATTACCTTTATTATTATTTTGATGATCATAACATATAATGAGTTTAGTGATGAGAAAAATTTCTCAAGGTACTTTCGAAATTTTTCTACTGGGTGGTGGAAGTGTGTAGCGTTATAACTGCTACATTGCCTGCTTTCTTTCTTATGTTAATATATTTCGTTAATTCTATTCTCCAATTTCCATATCTTCTGTCATAATTCATATTCTTCTATATCCTCCATTGTATCTCTTATTTTTCTATATATTTTCTCAGATATAGATTGTATCAGAATTATGTCGTTACTTAATTGATTCATTATTCTCTTTTCATTTTTACTGGTATTTACTCTGAGATAGCGCGT